>NC_055979.1:31023707-31142098 GCF_018492685.1 Alosa sapidissima
TACATCCGGATGTGTTCGGACCGCGAGCAGAAAGTTGCATATTCGGTTTTTCCACGGAGAAGCACTAGGGGGAGACGAAGCACCCACCAAACGACCCAAAAAGTGTTGTAGAACCATCAGAACTTGTTGCATAGGGCCTCTTTAAAGTCTCACCTTTTAATCGAGCTGGCTGTACAAAGATCATCAACAATGGTCTAGATTGCTGGGACTCTAGGACAAAGCTCCCAAAAACAGCTTGGCATTCAATGAGTTAAACACGAAAAATACACTGTTCAACAGAGCTGGTGTGTGTGAGGCACACTCTTAAAGACGCAACCTTTCGGTTTAATTCGGTTAAAGTTCTCGTGCGTAGGCTATTATAGGCTAGAATCCAATCCTGTTGATGCCCCTGCTATTTATCAATGTAGCCTTTTATTGTTTTTTTTTGCCATGAATCGTCCACTCCATCCACTCCACTAAACTCTAGGAACGCAACCAGTAGGTGGCGATGAGATTACTTTCCCTCCCTATGGCTAGCTTGATGAAAATAGAACGTTGAAACCGGACATGACAATGTTAGCAAAAGCAGCTAAAACCAAAGTGTCTGCTAAAACTTAGCCGAAATTTCAAAATAAAAGACCACGTCCGCAATCCACACGGATCCAAAGCGGTTTCAGAGAAAGCATTGCTAATAGGGCTGAGACAACGCGTCGACGTAATCGATGACGTCGACACAAAAAATACGTTGACGCAAAATATGAGCGTCATTCGTCAAGAATAACGTGTGCTGCTAAATATTTTTAATTTTACACCTTCAGTGATTTCCATACGTTGACTAATCTGTGGCTGGGCACCACAAAATCAAAACCGGCCACCACACATTGATGTTCTATATTGTAGGCCTACTACAATCGTGAATATTTTGTTAAAGGGGAACTTGGCAACTATTTCAACGTAATAAACCGTTTAGAAATCATTTGGATGGTTAAATGACCTGTTCCGGTGAAAATGGTGACTTTTCCCGCTGCCCCTAGCGTCCCCAGGCAGAAAACCAACCTTGCAACATTGAGACTACCGTCCCGAAAAGATAAGTGAGAAACAAGAAACTAGTTTTAAATCGTGTTTCTTACCTTGTAACATTCACATTGTCTGCCAAACTTATGCTAACCGTTTTGCTAGCTTGTAAACAAATCCATGTGCTTTATCGTTACCTTTGTCCACAGTTTGAAATAGCATAATGCACAATTTCTCCAGCAGAGGGGGAAATCCTGCCAAGTTTCCCTTTAAATGCACATGCAGAGGAGGAGCAGCGGGCTCGTTACGAGAGAGAGCGGTCGGGGCGAGGAAAGGCTTTGTGAGTAAAAAGTGCAGCTCAATGAAATTATTTTATCTTATCTTTAATTTAAGTTGAAGGATTGTTGTTGCCACATAGAAGCACTGCATAGAACACAGTGGGCTAAATTGCTATTAAATCCGGTTAGCATCATGACCATGCTGCACAAATTTGTTCAAAACTGCTGCATTAAAGTTAAAGTAAACTCTGCTAAGGTCTTATCACAACATAGTACATTGAGGAGACTAAACTAAGTTAAGTTACAGTATGCAATCAAGCAGTATCTCAAAGCTAACGTTAGAATACTGTTTGGATGTCAAGTTTAGCATGCTTACTTGCAGCTGCTTGTATTCGTTACTCATGCAGGGCTCATTTTATTGACTCTGAATGTTTGCAAAATCCCAATGTAAATGGAAAAGTGTTTTCCAAGACTCAAAAGTGCTTGTCCAAAGGAGAAGTACGAACCGTTATTTGAACTAACTACGTTATGAATTGCATCCACACATCAGCAGGCTTTTAACGGTGTTAATGTTAATTGCAAGGATTCCCACACAAACGTCTTAAAATGACACTCAATTAGACATACACTACTGAACTTCATTGAATGCTACCTCTGACTAAGAATGCATTACTTTGCACTTGTATAGTCTTTTATTTTGGAATCTTAAGAGCAATAAACATATATTGCAATGTTTTCATGTTTTTTCATTCAGATATGTTACAAATAAACATATCTAAGTTGCTATTAGTGAATTAATGGGGAGATAATCGAATCGAAAGCGAATCAGACTGAAAAAATGAATCGTTAGATTTATCTGCATCGAAAAAATAATCGCTAGATTAATCGTTTAAAAAATAATCGTTTATCCCAGCCCTAATTGCTAACAATGAACTGCATGACAACCGAAGAGTTAACATTTCGATGTTTAATGTTGAAGATTCAGACATTAGGTTGTTCACATGAAGTTGTAATAGCCTAGTAGTTTCCTGTTGAACCAATGTAATTAAAATAGGGTAATAATAAAGATTGTAACCACAATGAAGTGAACTCCATAAAGGAACTTGTCCTTTGTTTTTGTTGCCATGAGAAGGTAGTAGGCTGCTGCATTTGCGAGGCATATCTTTTAACAACCGGCATCATTGCATTTCATTTGGTCCACTGCAATACCTTTGATTTATTTTGTAAACATCTTTTTTGTACATTGCTGTGGGTCATTCCCATTATCTTTGTTCATTAATCAAAATCACCTGTAAGGGTAATTTAAACATTTAAAAACAGTCTTATAAAACATGATTTGGAAACTTGAGACATATTTGGGGGGGGGGGGGGGGGGAGGGGAGTTGACACCAATTGCTTCTGATTTCATAATGCATGAAGAAGCCATGCATTGTTTAATTTCTGTGGTAGATACATTGCAAGCCTGTATTTATGTTTCCTTGAAAAGTTCTGAATGTAAATCTCTGCACACAATAGATACCATCAGGTTTGATCAGGGCTGCACACAAAATGCCCACTTTTGGACTTTGGATGGTTAAATAATTTCCTCTTCCACAATTTTATACATTTTGTATCTCTGGACTGGAATGTCGTACAGACTTATGATGTGACATATTTTGTTTCTCTCCACAGAAATCATGGATGACAGCAGCATGGATGACAGCGGCATGTATACCAGCGGTGGTGAATCCCAGGTAAGTATAGCACTAACTTTGGATATTTCTTATTTTAAATTTATTTTAAATGTATTGTTGGGTGTAATTTTGTCTTTCTTTTTTAGGCTACCACAATATTATTCTCCAGGAGTGTAAGTCTTACTTAAAGGATAATTCCGGTGTGATTTGGACCTAAAGTGTGTTGAAACATGATACCGAGTGTGAGCGTATGTCTCATAGCTCACCTCGGCTTGTCCCCTGCACTCCAAAATCTGGCGCTAGTTAGCCGATGCTACCAACATAGTGTTTCGTTGTGGTGCCTCGGGCATCGGCCTAGCCATGCAAATAAATCACTGTTTTACACCATTTACGAGGCTCAAAGTAGCTCCATACTTCATTGTTAGACTTCCGAGGGCCTTGACATTTAAAACGAGACATGGAGAACTTTGAAAAAGCACTGGTAGTTTATTTACAAGACGATTTATACAGACAGTACCTTAAGGAATTTTACCGTTCAACGCCATCTTGAATTAAGTCACGATAAGTCGAGCGAGGAGTACGAACAAACAGGTCTGATAAGGGATCAGATTCCAAAAATAATTCCGTAAAAATGCATGGATTCTAGTTGCTGCTACTGGAAGAAACTGTAATCCATGCATTTCCACTGAATTATTTTTGGAATCTGATCTCTTATCATACCTGTTCATTCTTACTCGTTGCTCGACTTATCGTGACTAAATTCAAGATGGCTGCAAACGCTAAACTTCGTGAAGATACTGTCTGTATAAATCGTCTTGTAAGTAAACTACCAGTGCTTTTTCAAAGTTCTCAATGTCTCGTTTTAAATGTCAGGGCCCTCTTCACCTTCTCCACCTCCACCTCTACCAATGAAGTGTGGAGATACATTGAGCCTCGTAAATGGTGTAAAACAGTGATTTATTTGCATGGCTAGCCCGATGCCGAAGCACCACCATTGAAAAAGCTGTTGGTAGCATCGGCTAACTAGCGCCAGATTTTGGAGTGCAGGGGACAAGCCGAGATGGGCTATGAGACATACGTTCACACTCGGTATCATGTTTCAATACACTTTAGGTCAATATCACACCGGAATTCTCCTTTAATAACAATAAGAAGGTAAATATTTTAAGGATGCATTTTAAATATTTAATAAAAAACTTTATTTTTCAACCCCCTTGCAGGAGGGTGACTTTGTGTCGCCCTCTGAGTTTGAGGACGATGGGCACAGCCCTCTTCCTTCTCCACCTCCACCTCCACCTCCACCTTCACCACCACCCCAGGGCTTGCTCCCCAGACAGCCCAGACTGTGGCTGGAGAATGACATGGATGGCTATCTTGGTGACGAGGAAGATAGCGATGAGGATGATAATTTGTAATTTTGTATATTCTTTATCTTCTTCGGCCCTTATTGCTTAGTTGTGCTTTTTATATTATATACTTTTAATTACTTTTTCTGCTGCTATTGAATGTTTGTGTGTTGTCTGTATTCTACTGTGACCTTGAATTATGTGTAATGTGTAATAAACGTGTAACTGTGATAAATGTGTATAACTGTGTAATAACCGTGTACTGGAGTATGGGATTGGGTTAGGTTAGGTTAGGATTAGGGGTTAGGTTAGGTTAGGAAATTAGAATTAAAATGTTATTTTAGTGTGTAGTTGGTTTGACTATTGTGCACTGGCCAGTTGTTCTCGCCCCACTATTCCCATCTAAAAGTCAAATTAAATAAAAGTTAAAAAGAAGAGATAAAAGAGAGGAGCTATAAAAGACACAGAGTGGTTTAAAACTTTAATTTAATTTTTCATTAAGACCTTGTGGGTGTAGTGTTTGAAGTTTTAAAATCCACAATCTCTCTGTTCTTTTCCTCTGTAAAATTGTCCAGCCTGGGTTCCCTTCAATCGTATGCGAATCTGCAGCTAGCGTAACATGTTCATCACATATGACTCTTTCATTAGCGGGTTTTCACTCTTGGCCCCTTAGTGGCAGTATGGGAGAATGACAGTCTGTTACATTTTCCATCACATACGACTCTTGACTTAGCGGGTTTTCACTCTTGGCCCCTTAGTGGCAGTATGGGAGAATGACAGTCTGTTACATTTTCCATCACATACGAGTCTTGAGTTAGCGCTTTTTCACTCTTGGCCCCTTAGTGGCAGTATGGGAGAATGACAGTCTGTTACATTTTTCATCACATACGAGTCTTGAGTTAGCGCGTATTCACTCTTGGCCCCTTAGTGGCAGTATGGGAGAATGACAGTCTGTTACATTTTTCATCACATATGAGTCTTGAGTTAGCGCGTATTCACTCTTGGCCCCTTAGTGGCAGTAATGGAGAATGACAGTCTGTTACATTTTCCATCACATACGAGTCTTGAGTTAGCGCTTTTTCAGTCTTGGCCCCTTAGTGGCAGTATGGGAGAATGACAGTCTGTTACATTTTTCATCACATATGAGTCTTGAGTTAGCGCGTATTCACTCTTGGCCCCTTAGTGGCAGTATGGGAGAATGACAGTCTGTTACATTTTCCATCACATACGAGTCTTGAGTTAGCGCTTTTTCAGTCTTGGCCCCTTAGTGGCAGTATGGGAGAATGACAGTCTGTTACATGTTCATCACATATGACTCTTGAGTTAGCGCCTGGAGGTTTGCTAGGGCCGGAATCATATACGAACCCGCAGGTATACCATGGGTTTGAGATTTTTTCGGCTCTGCTTAAGGCTTTAACCCTTGCGAGGTTAGCTTAAGTGGGGCACAGTGCACCAGTACTTATCGGTGCTTAAGCCTGGTTGTCCGTGGGGGGGGTGGTACCCAGAGGGGGGGGGCGTTTGCCACTTTGTGTTGCGGGCTTAGCATAGAGGGTGTTAGCTAGTTTGATTAGCGTGTTTATTTTGGGTTAAGTTTAGGAGTAGGATACAGGGTAATGCTCCCAGGCTCACACACACGCGCGCAGGGGACAGAGAGGAGTCTTTGGAGCCTCTGTGAGCAGCTGCGGCCTGTGTGAGAACACGCACTGTCTCCTAGGCCTCTCTGTGCCTCTCCGAGCGTCAGGGCTCAAACCAGAGGTCAAGCTGTAGCTAGTAGGCCTCTGACAAGGCCTCGGCCTAAGTTTGGGCCTCTGTGAGTAGCCGCAGCCCGTGTGAGCACAAGCACTCTTCCCCAAGCCTCTCCAAGCATCAGGGGTCAAGTCAGAGGTCAGCAGTAGCTAGTAGGCCTCTCACAAGGCCTCAGCCTAAGCTGGAGGATTGGGTTAGATTGTAAATTAATTTTGGGAGAACAGAGTCTAGGTTGTGCTAGCTGTGGAAAAGGGGATAGGGAAGAGGTTGGGCCTCTGTTCGTGTATTAATCGGGGTTAAGTTTAGATGTAGGATACAGGGTAATGCTCCCAGGCTCACACACACGCGCGCAGGGGACAGAGAGGAGTCTTTGGAGCCTCTGTGAGCAGCTGGGGCCTGTGGGTGGGTGTGTGTGTGTGTAGGGGTGCTGCAGTGGGTATAGCACAGCATCTAGGCCCAACTTTAATAATAATAATGTAATAATAATAATAAGTCGGGGCCTCTCTGAGCAGCTGGAGCCTCTCTGAGCAACAGGCCCCTCTCACTGTCCCTCTCTATCACCTGCGCGCGCGTGCGTGCGTGTGTGTGGCTGTGCTTGGTGGGGGGGGTCTAGCGCAGCTCTCTGTGTCTCTCCCTGCTCCTAGGCCCGAGTTGAGCCCGTCTGAGCACAAGCACTCATCCCCAGGCCTCTCCCGGCCCGTCCCGTCACAGTAGCTAGTAGGCCTCTCACAAGGCCTTAGCCTAAGCTAATGTGTGTGTGTTTGGGGGGGGGGGGGGGAGGGGGCGCTCAGGATCGGGTGAGATTCTAGATTAATTTTGACGCTCCGGACGCAACGCCGCCACCCCCGTCTCGCTGTGACCTTGCGTCGCGGAGATAGGCGGTTGGCTAGGGCCAGAATCGTATGTGAATCCGCAGCTAGCGTGACATGTTCATCACATACGACTCTTGACTTAGCGGGTTTTCACTCTTGGCCCCTTAGTGGCAGTATGGGAGAATGACAGTCTGTTACATTTTCCATCACATACGACTCTTGACTTAGCGGGTTTTCACTCTTGGCCCCTTAGTGGCAGTATGGGAGAATGACAGTCTGTTACATTTTCCATCACATACGAGTCTTGAGTTAGCGCTTTTTCACTCTTGGCCCCTTAGTGGCAGTATGGGAGAATGACAGTCTGTTACATTTTTCATCACATACGAGTCTTGAGTTAGCGCGTATTCACTCTTGGCCCCTTAGTGGCAGTATGGGAGAATGACAGTCTGTTACATTTTCCATCACATACGAGTCTTGAGTTAGCGCTTTTTCAGTCTTGGCCCCTTAGTGGCAGTATGGGAGAATGACAGTCTGTTACATGTTCATCACATATGACTCTTGAGTTAGCGCCTGGAGGTTTGCTAGGGCCGGAATCATATACGAACCCGCAGGTATACCATGGGTTTGAGATTTTTTCGGCTCTGCTTAAGGCTTTAACCCTTGCGAGGTTAGCTTAAGTGGGGCACAGTGCACCAGTACTTATCGGTGCTTAAGCCTGGTTGTCCGTGGGGGGGGTGGTACCCAGAGGGGGGGGGCGTTTGCCACTTTGTGTTGCGGGCTTAGCATAGAGGGTGTTAGCTAGTTTGATTAGCGTGTTTAATTTGGGTTAAGTTTAGGAGTAGGATACAGGGTAATGCTCCCAGGCTCACACACACGCGCGCAGGGGACAGAGAGGAGTCTTTGGAGCCTCTGTGAGCAGCTGCGGCCTGTGTGAGAACACGCACTGTCTCCTAGGCCTCTCTGTGCCTCTCCGAGCGTCAGGGCTCAAACCAGAGGTCAAGCTGTAGCTAGTAGGCCTCTGACAAGGCCTCGGCCTAAGTTTGGGCCTCTGTGAGTAGCCGCAGCCCGTGTGAGCACAAGCACTCTTCCCCAAGCCTCTCCAAGCATCAGGGGTCAAGTCAGAGGTCAGCAGTAGCTAGTAGGCCTCTCACAAGGCCTCAGCCTAAGCTGGAGGATTGGGTTAGATTGTAAATTAATTTTGGGAGAACAGAGTCTAGGTTGTGCTAGCTGTGGAAAAGGGGATAGGGAAGAGGTTGGGCCTCTGTTCGTGTATTAATCGGGGTTAAGTTTAGATGTAGGATACAGGGTAATGCTCCCAGGCTCACACACACGCGCGCAGGGGACAGAGAGGAGTCTTTGGAGCCTCTGTGAGCAGCTGGGGCCTGTGGGTGGGTGTGTGTGTGTGTAGGGGTGCTGCAGTGGGTATAGCACAGCATCTAGGCCCAACTTTAATAATAATAATGTAATAATAATAATAAGTCGGGGCCTCTCTGAGCAGCTGGAGCCTCTCTGAGCAACAGGCCCCTCTCACTGTCCCTCTCTATCACCTGCGCGCGCGTGTGTGCGTGTGTGTGGCTGTGCTTGGTGGGGGGGGTCTAGCGCAGCTCTCTGTGTCTCTCCCTGCTCCTAGGCCCGAGTTGAGCCCGTCTGAGCACAAGCACTCATCCCCAGGCCTCTCCCGGCCCGTCCCGTCACAGTAGCTAGTAGGCCTCTCACAAGGCCTTAGCCTAAGCTAATGTGTGTGTGTTTGGGGGGGGGTGGGGGAGGGGGCGCTCAGGATCGGGTGAGATTCTAGATTAATTTTGACGCTCCGGACGCAACGCCGCCACCCCCGTCTCGCTGTGACCTTGCGTCGCGGAGATAGGCGGTTGGCTAGGGCCAGAATCGTATGTGAATCCGCAGCTAGCGTGACATGTTCATCACATACGACTCTTGACTTAGCGGGTTTTCACTCTTGGCCCCTTAGTGGCAGTATGGGAGAATGACAGTCTGTTACATTTTCCATCACATACGACTCTTGACTTAGCGGGTTTTCACTCTTGGCCCCTTAGTGGCAGTATGGGAGAATGACAGTCTGTTACATTTTCCATCACATACGAGTCTTGAGTTAGCGCTTTTTCACTCTTGGCCCCTTAGTGGCAGTATGGGAGAATGACAGTCTGTTACATTTTTCATCACATACGAGTCTTGAGTTAGCGCGTATTCACTCTTGGCCCCTTAGTGGCAGTATGGGAGAATGACAGTCTGTTACATTTTTCATCACATACGAGTCTTGAGTTAGCGCGTATTCACTCTTGGCCCCTTAGTGGCAGTATGGGAGAATGACAGTCTGTTACATTTTCCATCACATACGAGTCTTGAGTTAGCGCTTTTTCACTCTTGGCCCCTTAGTGGCAGTATGGGAGAATGACAGTCTGTTACATTTTCCATCACATACGAGTCTTGAGTTAGCGCTTTTTCAGTCTTGGCCCCTTAGTGGCAGTATGGGAGAATGACAGTCTGTTACATGTTCATCACATATGACTCTTGAGTTAGCGCCCGGAGGTTTGCTAGGGCCGGAATCATATACGAACCCGCAGGTATACCATGGGTTTGAGATTTTTTCGGCTCTGCTTAAGGCTTTAACCCTTGCGAGGTTAGCTTAAGTGGGGCACAGTGCACCAGTACTTATCGGTGCTTAAGCCTGGTTGTCCGTGGGGGGGGTGGTACCCAGAGGGGGGGGGCGTTTGCCACTTTGTGTTGCGGGCTTAGCATAGAGGGTGTTAGCTAGTTTGATTAGCGTGTTTATTTTGGGTTAAGTTTAGGAGTAGGATACAGGGTAATGCTCCCAGGCTCACACACACGCGCGCAGGGGACAGAGAGGAGTCTTTGGAGCCTCTGTGAGCAGCTGGGGCCTGTGGGTGGGTGTGTGTGTGTGTAGGGGTGCTGCAGTGGGTATAGCACAGCATCTAGGCCCAAGCATCTAGGCACAGCATCTAGGCCCAACTTTAATAATAATAATGTAATAATAATAATAAGTTGGGGCCTCTCTGAGCAGCTGGAGCCTCTCTGAGCAACAGGCCCCTCTCACTGTCCCTCTCTATCACCTGCGCGCGCGTGTGTGCGTGTGTGTGGCTGTGCTTGGTGGGGGGGGTCTAGCGCAGCTCTCTGTGTCTCTCCCTGCTCCTAGGCCCGAGTTGAGCCCGTCTGAGCACAAGCACTCATCCCCAGGCCTCTCCCGGCCCGTCCGATCACAGTAGCTAGTAGGCCTCTCACAAGGCCTTAGCTTAAGCTAATGTGTGTGTGTTTGGGGGGGAGGGGGGGGGGGCGCTCAGGATCGGGTGAGATTCTAGATTAATTTTGACGCACCGGACGCAACGCCGCCATCCCCGTCTCGCTGTGACCTTGCGTCGCGGAGCTAGGAGGTTTGCTAGGGCCGGAATCATATACGAACCCGCAGGTATACCATGGGTTTGAGATTTTTTCGGCTCTGCTTAAGGCTTTAACCCTTGCGAGGTTAGCTTAAGTGGGGCACAGTGCACCAGTACTTATCGGTGCTTAAGCCTGGTTGTCCGTGGGGGGGGTGGTACCCAGAGGGGGGGGGCGTTTGCCACTTTGTGTTGCGGGCTTAGCATAGAGGGTGTTAGCTAGTTTGATTAGCGTGTTTATTTTGGGTTAAGTTTAGGAGTAGGATACAGGGTAATGCTCCCAGGCTCACACACACGCGCGCAGGGGACAGAGAGGAGTCTTTGGAGCCTCTGTGAGCAGCTGCAGCCTGTGTGAGAACACGCACTGTCTCCTAGGCCTCTCTGTGCCTCTCCGAGCGTCAGGGCTCAAACCAGAGGTCAAGCTGTAGCTAGTAGGCCTCTGACAAGGCCTCGGCCTAAGTTTGGGCCTCTGTGAGTAGCCGCAGCCCGTGTGAGCACAAGCACTCTTCCCCAAGCCTCTCCAAGCATCAGGGGTCAAGTCAGAGGTCAGCAGTAGCTAGTAGGCCTCTCACAAGGCCTCAGCCTAAGCTGGAGGATTGGGTTAGATTGTAAATTAATTTTGGGAGAACAGAGTCTAGGTTGTGCTAGCTGTGGAAAAGGGGATAGGGAAGAGGTTGGGCCTCTGTTCGTGTATTAATCGGGGTTAAGTTTAGATGTAGGATACAGGGTAATGCTCCCAGGCTCACACACACGCGCGCAGGGGACAGAGAGGAGTCTTTGGAGCCTCTGTGAGCAGCTGGGGCCTGTGGGTGGGTGTGTGTGTGTGTAGGGGTGCTGCAGTGGGTATAGCACAGCATCTAGGCCCAACTTTAATAATAATAATGTAATAATAATAATAAGTCGGGGCCTCTCTGAGCAGCTGGAGCCTCTCTGAGCAACAGGCCCCTCTCACTGTCCCTCTCTATCACCTGCGCGCGCGTGCGTGCGTGTGTGTGGCTGTGCTTGGTGGGGGGGGTCTAGCGCAGCTCTCTGTGTCTCTCCCTGCTCCTAGGCCCGAGTTGAGCCCGTCTGAGCACAAGCACTCATCCCCAGGCCTCTCCCGGCCCGTCCCGTCACAGTAGCTAGTAGGCCTCTCACAAGGCCTTAGCCTAAGCTAATGTGTGTGTGTTTGGGGGGGGGTGGGGGAGGGGGCGCTCAGGATCGGGTGAGATTCTAGATTAATTTTGACGCTCCGGACGCAACGCCGCCACCCCCGTCTCGCTGTGACCTTGCGTCGCGGAGATAGGCGGTTGGCTAGGGCCAGAATCGTATGTGAATCCGCAGCTAGCGTGACATGTTCATCACATACGACTCTTGACTTAGCGGGTTTTCACTCTTGGCCCCTTAGTGGCAGTATGGGAGAATGACAGTCTGTTACATTTTCCATCACATACGACTCTTGACTTAGCGGGTTTTCACTCTTGGCCCCTTAGTGGCAGTATGGGAGAATGACAGTCTGTTACATTTTTCATCACATATGAGTCTTGAGTTAGCGCGTATTCACTCTTGGCCCCTTAGTGGCAGTATGGGAGAATGACAGTCTGTTACATTTTCCATCACATACGAGTCTTGAGTTAGCGCTTTTTCACTCTTGGCCCCTTAGTGGCAGTATGGGAGAATGACAGTCTGTTACATTTTCCATCACATACGAGTCTTGAGTTAGCGCTTTTTCACTCTTGGCCCCTTAGTGGCAGTATGGGAGAATGACAGTCTGTTACATTTTCCATCACATACGAGTCTTGAGTTAGCGCTTTTTCAGTCTTGGCCCCTTAGTGGCAGTATGGGAGAATGACAGTCTGTTACATGTTCATCACATATGACTCTTGAGTTAGCGCCTGGAGGTTTGCTAGGGCCGGAATCATATACGAACCCGCAGGTATACCATGGGTTTGAGATTTTTTCGGCTCTGCTTAAGGCTTTAACCCTTGCGAGGTTAGCTTAAGTGGGGCACAGTGCACCAGTACTTATCGGTGCTTAAGCCTGGTTGTCCGTGGGGGGGGTGGTACCCAGAGGGGGGGGGCGTTTGCCACTTTGTGTTGCGGGCTTAGCATAGAGGGTGTTAGCTAGTTTGATTAGCGTGTTTAATTTGGGTTAAGTTTAGGAGTAGGATACAGGGTAATGCTCCCAGGCTCACACACACGCGCGCAGGGGACAGAGAGGAGTCTTTGGAGCCTCTGTGAGCAGCTGGGGCCTGTGGGTGGGTGTGTGTGTGTGTAGGGGTGCTGCAGTGGGTATAGCACAGCATCTAGGCCCAAGCATCTAGGCACAGCATCTAGGCCCAACTTTAATAATAATAATGTAATAATAATAATAAGTTGGGGCCTCTCTGAGCAGCTGGAGCCTCTCTGAGCAACAGGCCCCTCTCACTGTCCCTCTCTATCACCTGCGCGCGCGTGTGTGCGTGTGTGTGGCTGTGCTTGGTGGGGGGGGTCTAGCGCAGCTCTCTGTGTCTCTCCCTGCTCCTAGGCCCGAGTTGAGCCCGTCTGAGCACAAGCACTCATCCCCAGGCCTCTCCCGGCCCGTCCGATCACAGTAGCTAGTAGGCCTCTCACAAGGCCTTAGCTTAAGCTAATGTGTGTGTGTTTGGGGGGGAGGGGGGGGGGCGCTCAGGATCGGGTGAGATTCTAGATTAATTTTGACGCACCGGACGCAATGCCGCCATCCCCGTCTCGCTGTGACCTTGCGTCGCGGAGCTAGGAGGTTTGCTAGGGCCGGAATCATATACGAACCCGCAGGTATACCATGGGTTTGAGATTTTTTCGGCTCTGCTTAAGGCTTTAACCCTTGCGAGGTTAGCTTAAGTGGGGCACAGTGCACCAGTACTTATCGGTGCTTAAGCCTGGTTGTCCGTGGGGGGGGTGGTACCCAGAGGGGGGGGGCGTTTGCCACTTTGTGTTGCGGGCTTAGCATAGAGGGTGTTAGCTAGTTTGATTAGCGTGTTTATTTTGGGTTAAGTTTAGGAGTAGGATACAGGGTAATGCTCCCAGGCTCACACACACGCGCGCAGGGGACAGAGAGGAGTCTTTGGAGCCTCTGTGAGCAGCTGCGGCCTGTGTGAGAACACGCACTGTCTCCTAGGCCTCTCTGTGCCTCTCCGAGCGTCAGGGCTCAAACCAGAGGTCAAGCTGTAGCTAGTAGGCCTCTGACAAGGCCTCGGCCTAAGTTTGGGCCTCTGTGAGTAGCCGCAGCCCGTGTGAGCACAAGCACTCTTCCCCAAGCCTCTCCAAGCATCAGGGGTCAAGTCAGAGGTCAGCAGTAGCTAGTAGGCCTCTCACAAGGCCTCAGCCTAAGCTGGAGGATTGGGTTAGATTGTAAATTAATTTTGGGAGAACAGAGTCTAGGTTGTGCTAGCTGTGGAAAAGGGGATAGGGAAGAGGTTGGGCCTCTGTTCGTGTATTAATCGGGGTTAAGTTTAGATGTAGGATACAGGGTAATGCTCCCAGGCTCACACACACGCGCGCAGGGGACAGAGAGGAGTCTTTGGAGCCTCTGTGAGCAGCTGGGGCCTGTGGGTGGGTGTGTGTGTGTGTAGGGGTGCTGCAGTGGGTATAGCACAGCATCTAGGCCCAACTTTAATAATAATAATGTAATAATAATAATAAGTCGGGGCCTCTCTGAGCAGCTGGAGCCTCTCTGAGCAACAGGCCCCTCTCACTGTCCCTCTCTATCACCTGCGCGCGCGTGTGTGCGTGTGTGTGGCTGTGCTTGGTGGGGGGGGTCTAGCGCAGCTCTCTGTGTCTCTCCCTGCTCCTAGGCCCGAGTTGAGCCCGTCTGAGCACAAGCACTCATCCCCAGGCCTCTCCCGGCCCGTCCCGTCACAGTAGCTAGTAGGCCTCTCACAAGGCCTTAGCCTAAGCTAATGTGTGTGTGTTTGGGGGGGGGGTGGGGGAGGGGGCGCTCAGGATCGGGTGAGATTCTAGATTAATTTTGACGCTCCGGACGCAACGCCGCCACCCCCGTCTCGCTGTGACCTTGCGTCGCGGAGATAGGCGGTTGGCTAGGGCCAGAATCGTATGTGAATCCGCAGCTAGCGTGACATGTTCATCACATACGACTCTTGACTTAGCGGGTTTTCACTCTTGGCCCCTTAGTGGCAGTATGGGAGAATGACAGTCTGTTACATTTTCCATCACATACGAATCTTGACTTAGCGGGTTTTCACTCTTGGCCCCTTAGTGGCAGTATGGGAGAATGACAGTCTGTTACATTTTCCATCACATACGAGTCTTGAGTTAGCGCTTTTTCACTCTTGGCCCCTTAGTGGCAGTATGGGAGAATGACAGTCTGTTACATTTTTCATCACATATGAGTCTTGAGTTAGCGCGTATTCACTCTTGGCCCCTTAGTGGCAGTATGGGAGAATGACAGTCTGTTACATTTTTCATCACATATGAGTCTTGAGTTAGCGCGTATTCACTCTTGGCCCCTTAGTGGCAGTATGGGAGAATGACAGTCTGTTACATTTTTCATCACATATGAGTCTTGAGTTAGCGCGTATTCACTCTTGGCCCCTTAGTGGCAGTATGGGAGAATGACAGTCTGTTACATTTTCCATCACATACGAGTCTTGAGTTAGCGCTTTTTCACTCTTGGCCCCTTAGTGGCAGTATGGGAGAATGACAGTCTGTTACATTTTTCATCACATATGAGTCTTGAGTTAGCGCGTATTCACTCTTGGCCCCTTAGTGGCAGTATGGGAGAATGACAGTCTGTTACATTTTTCATCACATATGAGTCTTGAGTTAGCGCGTATTCACTCTTGGCCCCTTAGTGGCAGTATGGGAGAATGACAGTCTGTTACATTTTTCATCACATATGAGTCTTGAGTTAGCGCTTTTTCACTCTTGGCCCCTTAGTGGCAGTATGGGAGAATGACAGTCTGTTACATTTTCCATCACATACGAGTCTTGAGTTAGCGCTTTTTCAGTCTTGGCCCCTTAGTGGCAGTATGGGAGAATGACAGTCTGTTACATGTTCATCACATATGACTCTTGAGTTAGCGCCTGGAGGTTTGCTAGGGCCGGAATCATATACGAACCCGCAGGTATACCATGGGTTTGAGATTTTTTCGGCTCTGCTTAAGGCTTTAACCCTTGCGAGGTTAGCTTAAGTGGGGCACAGTGCACCAGTACTTATCGGTGCTTAAGCCTGGTTGTCCGTGGGGGGGGTGGTACCCAGAGGGGGGGGGCGTTTGCCACTTTGTGTTGCGGGCTTAGCATAGAGGGTGTTAGCTAGTTTGATTAGCGTGTTTAATTTGGGTTAAGTTTAGGAGTAGGATACAGGGTAATGCTCCCAGGCTCACACACACGCGCGCAGGGGACAGAGAGGAGTCTTTGGAGCCTCTGTGAGCAGCTGGGGCCTGTGGGTGGGTGTGTGTGTGTGTAGGGGTGCTGCAGTGGGTATAGCACAGCATCTAGGCCCAAGCATCTAGGCACAGCATCTAGGCCCAACTTTAATAATAATAATGTAATAATAATAATAAGTTGGGGCCTCTCTGAGCAGCTGGAGCCTCTCTGAGCAACAGGCCCCTCTCACTGTCCCTCTCTATCACCTGCGCGCGCGTGTGTGCGTGTGTGTGGCTGTGCTTGGTGGGGGGGGTCTAGCGCAGCTCTCTGTGTCTCTCCCTGCTCCTAGGCCCAAGTTGAGCCCGTCTGAGCACAAGCACTCATCCCCAGGCCTCTCCCGGCCCGTCCGATCACAGTAGCTAGTAGGCCTCTCACAAGGCCTTAGCTTAAGCTAATGTGTGTGTGTTTGGGGGGGAGGGGGGGGGGGGCGCTCAGGATCGGGTGAGATTCTAGATTAATTTTGACGCTCCGGACGCAACGCCGCCACCCCCGTCTCGCTGTGACCTTGCGTCGCGGAGATAGGCGGTTGGCTAGGGCCAGAATCGTATGTGAATCCGCAGCTAGCGTGACATGTTCATCACATACGACTCTTGACTTAGCGGGTTTTCACTCTTGGCCCCTTAGTGGCAGTATGGGAGAATGACAGTCTGTTACATTTTCCATCACATACGACTCTTGACTTAGCGGGTTTTCACTCTTGGCCCCTTAGTGGCAGTATGGGAGAATGACAGTCTGTTACATTTTCCATCACATACGAGTCTTGAGTTAGCGCTTTTTCACTCTTGGCCCCTTAGTGGCAGTATGGGAGAATGACAGTCTGTTACATTTTTCATCACATATGAGTCTTGAGTTAGCGCGTATTCACTCTTGGCCCCTTAGTGGCAGTATGGGAGAATGACAGTCTGTTACATTTTTCATCACATATGAGTCTTGAGTTAGCGCGTATTCACTCTTGGCCCCTTAGTGGCAGTATGGGAGAATGACAGTCTGTTACATTTTTCATCACATATGAGTCTTGAGTTAGCGCGTATTCACTCTTGGCCCCTTAGTGGCAGTATGGGAGAATGACAGTCTGTTACATTTTCCATCACATACGAGTCTTGAGTTAGCGCTTTTTCACTCTTGGCCCCTTAGTGGCAGTATGGGAGAATGACAGTCTGTTACATTTTCCATCACATACGAGTCTTGAGTTAGCGCTTTTTCAGTCTTGGCCCCTTAGTGGCAGTATGGGAGAATGACAGTCTGTTACATGTTCATCACATATGACTCTTGAGTTAGCGCCTGGAGGTTTGCTAGGGCCGGAATCATATACGAACCCGCAGGTATACCATGGGTTTGAGATTTTTTCGGCTCTGCTTAAGGCTTTAACCCTTGCGAGGTTAGCTTAAGTGGGGCACAGTGCACCAGTACTTATCGGTGCTTAAGCCTGGTTGTCCGTGGGGGGGGGTGGTACCCAGAGGGGGGGGGCGTTTGCCACTTTGTGTTGCGGGCTTAGCATAGAGGGTGTTAGCTAGTTTGATTAGCGTGTTTAATTTGGGTTAAGTTTAGGAGTAGGATACAGGGTAATGCTCCCAGGCTCACACACACGCGCGCAGGGGACAGAGAGGAGTCTTTGGAGCCTCTGTGAGCAGCTGCGGCCTGTGTGAGAACACGCACTGTCTCCTAGGCCTCTCTGTGCCTCTCCGAGCGTCAGGGCTCAAACCAGAGGTCAAGCTGTAGCTAGTAGGCCTCTGACAAGGCCTCGGCCTAAGTTTGGGCCTCTGTGAGTAGCCGCAGCCCGTGTGAGCACAAGCACTCTTCCCCAAGCCTCTCCAAGCATCAGGGGTCAAGTCAGAGGTCAGCAGTAGCTAGTAGGCCTCTCACAAGGCCTCAGCCTAAGCTGGAGGATTGGGTTAGATTGTAAATTAATTTTGGGAGAACAGAGTCTAGGTTGTGCTAGCTGTGGAAAAGGGGATAGGGAAGAGGTTGGGCCTCTGTTCGTGTATTAATCGGGGTTAAGTTTAGATGTAGGATACAGGGTAATGCTCCCAGGCTCACACACACGCGCGCAGGGGACAGAGAGGAGTCTTTGGAGCCTCTGTGAGCAGCTGGGGCCTGTGGGTGGGTGTGTGTGTGTGTAGGGGTGCTGCAGTGGGTATAGCACAGCATCTAGGCCCAACTTTAATAATAATAATGTAATAATAATAATAAGTCGGGGCCTCTCTGAGCAGCTGGAGCCTCTCTGAGCAACAGGCCCCTCTCACTGTCCCTCTCTATCACCTGCGCGCGCGTGTGTGCGTGTGTGTGGCTGTGCTTGGTGGGGGGGGTCTAGCGCAGCTCTCTGTGTCTCTCCCTGCTCCTAGGCCCGAGTTGAGCCCGTCTGAGCACAAGCACTCATCCCCAGGCCTCTCCCGGCCCGTCCCGTCACAGTAGCTAGTAGGCCTCTCACAAGGCCTTAGCCTAAGCTAATGTGTGTGTGTTTGGGGGGGGGGTGGGGGAGGGGGCGCTCAGGATCGGGTGAGATTCTAGATTAATTTTGACGCTCCGGACGCAACGCCGCCACCCCCGTCTCGCTGTGACCTTGCGTCGCGGAGATAGGCGGTTGGCTAGGGCCAGAATCGTATGTGAATCCGCAGCTAGCGTGACATGTTCATCACATACGACTCTTGACTTAGCGGGTTTTCACTCTTGGCCCCTTAGTGGCAGTATGGGAGAATGACAGTCTGTTACATTTTCCATCACATACGACTCTTGACTTAGCGGGTTTTCACTCTTGGCCCCTTAGTGGCAGTATGGGAGAATGACAGTCTGTTACATTTTCCATCACATACGAGTCTTGAGTTAGCGCTTTTTCACTCTTGGCCCCTTAGTGGCAGTATGGGAGAATGACAGTCTGTTACATTTTTCATCACATATGAGTCTTGAGTTAGCGCGTATTCACTCTTGGCCCCTTAGTGGCAGTATGGGAGAATGACAGTCTGTTACATTTTCCATCACATACGACTCTTGACTTAGCGGGTTTTCACTCTTGGCCCCTTAGTGGCAGTATGGGAGAATGACAGTCTGTTACATTTTCCATCACATACGAGTCTTGAGTTAGCGCTTTTTCACTCTTGGCCCCTTAGTGGCAGTATGGGAGAATGACAGTCTGTTACATTTTCCATCACATACGAGTCTTGAGTTAGCGCTTTTTCACTCTTGGCCCCTTAGTGGCAGTATGGGAGAATGACAGTCTGTTACATTTTTCATCACATATGACTCTTGAGTTAGCGCGTATTCACTCTTGGCCCCTTAGTGGCAGTATGGGAGAATGACAGTCTGTTACATTTTTCATCACATATGAGTCTTGAGTTAGCGCGTATTCACTCTTGGCCCCTTAGTGGCAGTATGGGAGAATGACAGTCTGTTACATTTTCCATCACATACGAGTCTTGAGTTAGCGCTTTTTCACTCTTGGCCCCTTAGTGGCAGTATGGGAGAATGACAGTCTGTTACATTTTCCATCACATACGAGTCTTGAGTTAGCGCTTTTTCACTCTTGGCCCCTTAGTGGCAGTATGGGAGAATGACAGTCTGTTACATTTTTCATCACATATGAGTCTTGAGTTAGCGCGTATTCACTCTTGGCCCCTTAGTGGCAGTATGGGAGAATGACAGTCTGTTACATTTTTCATCACATATGAGTCTTGAGTTAGCGCGTATTCACTCTTGGCCCCTTAGTGGCAGTATGGGAGAATGACAGTCTGTTACATTTTCCATCACATACGAGTCTTGAGTTAGCGCGTATTCACTCTTGGCCCCTTAGTGGCAGTATGGGAGAATGACAGTCTGTTACATTTTCCATCACATACGAGTCTTGAGTTAGCGCTTTTTCAGTCTTGGCCCCTTAGTGGCAGTATGGGAGAATGACAGTCTGTTACATGTTCATCACATATGACTCTTGAGTTAGCGCCTGGAGGTTTGCTAGGGCCGGAATCATATACGAACCCGCAGGTATACCATGGGTTTGAGATTTTTTCGGCTCTGCTTAAGGCTTTAACCCTTGCGAGGTTAGCTTAAGTGGGGCACAGTGCACCAGTACTTATCGGTGCTTAAGCCTGGTTGTCCGTGGGGGGGGTGGTACCCAGAGGGGGGGGGCGTTTGCCACTTTGTGTTGCGGGCTTAGCATAGAGGGTGTTAGCTAGTTTGATTAGCGTGTTTAATTTGGGTTAAGTTTAGGAGTAGGATACAGGGTAATGCTCCCAGGCTCACACACACGCGCGCAGGGGACAGAGAGGAGTCTTTGGAGCCTCTGTGAGCAGCTGGGGCCTGTGGGTGGGTGTGTGTGTGTGTAGGGGTGCTGCAGTGGGTATAGCACAGCATCTAGGCCCAAGCATCTAGGCACAGCATCTAGGCCCAACTTTAATAATAATAATGTAATAATAATAATAAGTTGGGGCCTCTCTGAGCAGCTGGAGCCTCTCTGAGCAACAGGCCCCTCTCACTGTACCTCTCTATCACCTGCGCGCGCGTGTGTGCGTGTGTGTGGCTGTGCTTGGTGGGGGGGGTCTAGCGCAGCTCTCTGTGTCTCTCCCTGCTCCTAGGCCCAAGTTGAGCCCGTCTGAGCACAAGCACTCATCCCCAGGCCTCTCCCGGCCCGTCCGATCACAGTAGCTAGTAGGCCTCTCACAAGGCCTTAGCTTAAGCTAATGTGTGTGTGTTTGGGGGGGAGGGGGGGGGGGGGCGCTCAGGATCGGGTGAGATTCTAGATTAATTTTGACGCACCGGACGCAATGCCGCCATCCCCGTCTCGCTGTGACCTTGCGTCGCGGAGCTAGGAGGTTTGCTAGGGCCGGAATCATATACGAACCCGCAGGTATACCATGGGTTTGAGATTTTTTCGGCTCTGCTTAAGGCTTTAACCCTTGCGAGGTTAGCTTAAGTGGGGCACAGTGCACCAGTACTTATCGGTGCTTAAGCCTGGTTGTCCGTGGGGGGGGTGGTACCCAGAGGGGGGGGGGCGTTTGCCACTTTGTGTTGCGGGCTTAGCATAGAGGGTGTTAGCTAGTTTGATTAGCGTGTTTAATTTGGGTTAAGTTTAGGAGTAGGATACAGGGTAATGCTCCCAGGCTCACACACACGCGCGCAGGGGACAGAGAGGAGTCTTTGGAGCCTCTGTGAGCAGCTGGGGCCTGTGGGTGGGTGTGTGTGTGTGTAGGGGTGCTGCAGTGGGTATAGCACAGCATCTAGGCCCAAGCATCTAGGCACAGCATCTAGGCCCAACTTTAATAATAATAATGTAATAATAATAATAAGTTGGGGCCTCTCTGAGCAGCTGGAGCCTCTCTGAGCAACAGGCCCCTCTCACTGTCCCTCTCTATCACCTGCGCGCGCGTGCGTGCGTGTGTGTGGCTGTGCTTGGTGGGGGGGGTCTAGCGCAGCTCTCTGTGTCTCTCCCTGCTCCTAGGCCCAAGTTGAGCCCGTCTGAGCACAAGCACTCATCCCCAGGCCTCTCCCGGCCCGTCCGATCACAGTAGCTAGTAGGCCTCTCACAAGGCCTTAGCTTAAGCTAATGTGTGTGTGTTTGGGGGGGAGGGGGGGGGGGGGCGCTCAGGATCGGGTGAGATTCTAGATTAATTTTGACGCACCGGACGCAATGCCGCCATCCCCGTCTCGCTGTGACCTTGCGTCGCGGAGCTAGGAGGTTTGCTAGGGCCGGAATCATATACGAACCCGCAGGTATACCATGGGTTTGAGATTTTTTCGGCTCTGCTTAAGGCTTTAACCCTTGCGAGGTTAGCTTAAGTGGGGCACAGTGCACCGGTACTTATCGGTGCTTAAGCCTGGTTGTCCGTGGGGGGGGTGGTACCCAGAGGGGGGGGGCGTTTGCCACTTTGTGTTGCGGGCTTAGCATAAAGGGTGTTAGCTAGTTTGATAAAAAAAGTTGACCATTCCCACTTCAGAGGTGGACCTGTGGGTGGTAGCATGGAGCTACAAGTCTGAAATTCAAGTCAGACCTTCTGCACATGACCCAGATGGAGCGTGCAAAGTTTCATCTCTCTAGCTGTAACGCAAAGCAATGTGCCTGCAAAAACTACTTTTTTGGCGATTTAACATTTTGCCAATTTTACATTTTTAGCCAAAAAACTCCCTTATGTTGGTCCGATCAGTATGAAATCAGAATATGTTTAACAACCGGACGTCACAAACAAGCCAGGCTCAGTTTGGAGTGGGTGGATTATTCCCGGAAGGAGAGAAACGGTTCGAAACGTACAAGGTTTCCCTCTTCTGCCTCGGTAACGCTAGGTGCTAGAGGGATGGGACCAAGACGCAAGGCACCGCCTAGAGGCCCCTGACAACTGTTCCAAAAGTGGGATCTCTGAGACATCCACAAAAAAAACTGTGTAGGAAAAACATAAAAAAAATTGACCATTCCCACTTCAGAGGTGGACCTGTGGGTGGTAGCATGGAGCTACGAGTCTGAAATTCAAGTCAGACCTTCTGCACATGACCCAGATGGAGCGTGCAAAGTTTCATCTCTCTAGCTGTAACGCAAAGCAATGTGCCTGCAAAAACTACTTTTTTGGCGATTTAACATTTTGCCAATTTTACATTTTTAGCCAAAAAACTCCCTTATGTTGGTCCGATCAGTATGAAATCAGAATATGTTTAACAACGGGACGTCACAAACAAGCCAGGCTCAGTTTGGAGTGGGTGGATTATTCCCGGAAGGAGATAAACGGTTCGAAACGTACAAGGTTTCCCTCTTCTGCCTCGGTAACGCTAGGTGCTAGAGGGATGGGACCAAGACGCAAGGCACCGCCTAGAGGCCCCTGACAACTGTTCCAAAAGTGGGATCTCTGAGACATCCACAAAAAAAACTGTGTAGGAAAAACATAAAAAAAATTGACCATTCCCACTTCAGAGGTGGACCTGTGGGTGGCAGCATGGAGCTACGAGTCTGAAATTCAAGTCAGACCTTCTGCACATGACCCAGATGGAGCGTGCAAAGTTTCATCTCTCTAGCTGTAACGCAAAGCAATGTGCCTGCAAAAACTACTTTTTTGGCGATTTAACATTTTGCCAATTTTACATTTTTAGCCAAAAAACTCCCTTATGTTGGTCCGATCAGTATGAAATCAGAATATGTTTAACAACGGGACGTCACAAACAAGCCAGGCTCAGTTTGGAGTGGGTGGATTATTCCCGGAAGGAGATAAACGGTTCGAAACGTACAAGGTTTCCCTCTTCTGCCTCGGTAACGCTAGGTGCTAGAGGGATGGGACCAAGACGCAAGGCACCGCCTAGAGGCCCCTGACAACTGTTCCAAAAGTGGGATCTCTGAGACATCCACAAAAAAAACTGTGTAGGAAAAACATAAAAAAAATTGACCATTCCCACTTCAGAGGTGGACCTGTGGGTGGCAGCATGGAGCTACGAGTCTGAAATTCAAGTCAGACCTTCTGCACATGACCCAGATGGAGCGTGCAAAGTTTCATCTCTCTAGCTGTAACGCAAAGCAATGTGCCTGCAAAAACTACTTTTTTGGCGATTTAACATTTTGCCAATTTTACATTTTTAGCCAAAAAACTCCCTTATGTTGGTCCGATCAGTATGAAATCAGAATATGTTTAACAACGGGACGTCTCAAACAAGCCAGGCTCAGTTTGGAGTGGGTGGATTATTCCCGGAAGGAGATAAACGGTTCGAAACGTACAAGGTTTCCCTCTTCTGCCTCGGTAACGCTAGGTGCTAGAGGGATGGGACCAAGACGCAAGGCACCGCCTAGAGGCCACTGACAACTGTTCCAAAAGTGGGATCTCTGAGACATCCACAAAAAAAACTGTGTAGGAAAAACATAAAAAATTTTGACCATTCCCACTTCAGAGGTGGACCTGTGGGTGGCAGCATGGAGCTACGAGTCTGAAATTCAAGTCAGACCTTCTGCACATGACCCAGATGGAGCGTGCAAAGTTTCATCTCTCTAGCTGTAACGCAAAGCAATGTGCCGGCAAAAACTACTTTTTTGGCGATTTAACATTTAGCCATTTTCAAATTTTTGGTCAAAAAACACACATATGTTGGTCAGGTGAGTAAATATATAGCGTTGCTAGGGTACATATGGCGTTTACTATGCTAAATACCGTGGTTGCTATGGTGGTTACTGTGGTCATATTCTGGTGGTTGCTAGGTTGTTGCTAGGATAGGGGGTAATAGCCACAAGTGCACCGGGGTGCAGCTGGTTTTTTGGCCACAAGTCGTGCAGCGTTGGTGGTAGACTGGCGGCACCCCCATGCGCCCCCATGTTTTCTGACGCTCCGGACGCAATGGCGCCACCCCCGTCTCGCTGTGACCTTGCGTCGCGGAGCTAGGCGGTTGGCTAGGGCCAGAATCATATACGAATCCGCAGTTAGCGTGCTTCCACATGCGGGGGGGGGTCGGGATTCACATGTGAGCGCCTCCCTAGCGTGACTAGTGTCGCCCTCGTGTGGAAATCAGGCAGCTATGCCTCAGTGTTTTCACTCTCACTATCCCTGACTATGATAGGAGGTAATAGCCACAAGTGCACCGGGGTGCAGTTGGTTTTTTGGCCACAAGTCGTGCAGCGTTGGTATTAGACTGGCGGCACCCCCATGCGCCCCCATGTTTTCTGACGCTCCGGACGCAATGGCGCCACCCCCGTCTCGCTGTGACCTTGCGTCGCGGAGCTAGGCGGTTGGCTAGGGCCAGAATCATATACGAATCCGCAGTTAGCGTGCTTCCACATGCGGGGGGGGGTCGGGATTCACATGTGAGCGCCTCCCTAGCGTGACTAGTGTCGCCCTCGTGTGGAAATCAGGCAGCTATGCCTCAGTGTTTTCACTCTCACTATCCCTGACTATGATAGGAGGTAATAGCCACAAGTGCACCGGGGTGCAGTTGGTTTTTTGGCCACAAGTCGTGCAGCGTTGGTATTAGACTGGCGGCACCCCCATGCGCCCCCATATTTTCTGACGCTCCGGACGCAATGGCGCCACCCCCGTCTCGCTGTGACCTTGCGTCGCGGAGCTAGGCGGTTGGCTAGGGCCAGAATCATATACGAATCCGCAGTTAGCGTGCTTCCACATGCGGGGGGGGGTCGGGATTCACATGTGAGCGCCTCCCTAGCGTGACTAGTGTCGCCCTCGTGTGGAAATCAGGCAGCTATGCCTCAGTGTTTTCACTCTCACTATCCCTGACTATGATAGGAGGTAATAGCCACAAGTGCACCGGGGTGCAGTTGGTTTTTTGGCCACAAGTCGTGCAGCGTTGGTATTAGACTGGCGGCACCCCCATGCGCCCCCATGTTTTCTGACGCTCCGGACGCAATGGCGCCACCCCCGTCTCGCTGTGACCTTGCGTCGCGGAGCTAGGCGGTTGGCTAGGGCCAGAATCATATACGAATCCGCAGTTAGCGTGCTTCCACATGCGGGGGGGGGGTCGGGATTCACATGTGAGCGCCTCCCTAGCGTGACTAGTGTCGCCCTCGTGTGGAAATCAGGCAGCTATGCCTCAGTGTTTTCACTCTCACTATCCCTGACTATGATAGGAGGTAATAGCCACAAGTGCACCGGGGTGCAGTTGGTTTTTTGGCCACAAGTCGTGCAGCGTTGGTATTAGACTGGCGGCACCCCCATGCGCCCCCATGTTTTCTGACGCTCCGGACGCAATGGCGCCACCCCCGTCTCGCTGTGACCTTGCGTCGCGGAGCTAGGCGGTTGGCTAGGGCCAGAATCATATACGAATCCGCAGTTAGCGTGCTTCCACATGCGGGGGGGGGTCGGGATTCACATGTGAGCGCCTCCCTAGCGTGACTAGTGTCGCCCTCGTGTGGAAATCAGGCAGCTATGCCTCAGTGTTTTCACTCTCACTATCCCTGACTATGATAGGAGGTAATAGCCACAAGTGCACCGGGGTGCAGTTGGTTTTTTGGCCACAAGTCGTGCAGCGTTGGTATTAGACTGGCGGCACCGCCATGCGCCCCCATGTTTTCTGACGCTCCGGACGCAATGGCGCCACCCCCGTCTCGCTGTGACCTTGCGTCGCGGAGCTAGGCGGTTGGCTAGGGCCAGAATCATATACGAATCCGCAGTTAGCGTGCTTCCACATGCGGGGGGGGGTCGGGATTCACATGTGAGCGCCTCCCTAGCGTGACTAGTGTCGCCCTCGTGTGGAAATCAGGCAGCTATGCCTCAGTGTTTTCACTCTCACTATCCCTGACTATGATAGGAGGTAATAGCCACAAGTGCACCGGGGTGCAGTTGGTTTTTTGGCCACAAGTCGTGCAGCGTTGGTATTAGACTGGCGGCACCCCCATGCGCCCCCATGTTTTCTGACGCTCCGGACGCAATGGCGCCACCCCCGTCTCGCTGTGACCTTGCGTCGCGGAGCTAGGCGGTTGGCTAGGGCCAGAATCATATACGAATCCGCAGTTAGCGTGCTTCCACATGCGGGGGGGGGTCGGGATTCACATGTGAGCGCCTCCCTAGCGTGACTAGTGTCGCCCTCGTGTGGAAATCAGGCAGCTATGCCTCAGTGTTTTCACTCTCACTATCCCTGACTATGATAGGAGGTAATAGCCACAAGTGCACCGGGGTGCAGTTGGTTTTTTGGCCACAAGTCGTGCAGCGTTGGTATTAGACTGGCGGCACCCCCATGCGCCCCCATGTTTTCTGACGCTCCGGACGCAATGGCGCCACCCCCGTCTCGCTGTGACCTTGCGTCGCGGAGCTAGGCGGTTGGCTAGGGCCAGAATCATATACGAATCCGCAGTTAGCGTGCTTCCACATGCGGGGGGGGGGTCGGGATTCACATGTGAGCGCCTCCCTAGCGTGACTAGTGTCGCCCTCGTGTGGAAATCAGGCAGCTATGCCTCAGTGTTTTCACTCTCACTATCCCTGACTATGATAGGAGGTAATAGCCACAAGTGCACCGGGGTGCAGTTGGTTTTTTGGCCACAAGTCGTGCAGCGTTGGTATTAGACTGGCGGCACCGCCATGCGCCCCCATGTTTTCTGACGCTCCGGACGCAATGGCGCCACCCCCGTCTCGCTGTGACCTTGCGTCGCGGAGCTAGGCGGTTGGCTAGGGCCAGAATCATATACGAATCCGCAGTTAGCGTGCTTCCACATGCGGGGGGGGGTCGGGATTCACATGTGAGCGCCTCCCTAGCGTGACTAGTGTCGCCCTCGTGTGGAAATCAGGCAGCTATGCCTCAGTGTTTTCACTCTCACTATCCCTGACTATGATAGGAGGTAATAGCCACAAGTGCACCGGGGTGCAGTTGGTTTTTTGGCCACAAGTCGTGCAGCGTTGGTATTAGACTGGCGGCACCCCCATGCGCCCCCATGTTTTCTGACGCTCCGGACGCAATGGCGCCACCCCCGTCTCGCTGTGACCTTGCGTCGCGGAGCTAGGCGGTTGGCTAGGGCCAGAATCGTATGTGAATCCGCAGCTAGCGTGACGTGTTCATCACATACGACTCTTGAGTTAGCGCTTTTTCAGTCTTGGCCCCTTAGTGGCAGTATGGGAGAATGACAGTCTGTTACATGTTCATCACATATGACTCTTGAGTTAGCGCCTGGAGGTTTGCTAGGGCCGGAATCATATACGAACCCGCAGGTATACCATGGGTTTGAGATTTTTTCGGCTCTGCTTAAGGCTTTAACCCTTGCGAGGTTAGCTTAAGTGGGGCACAGTGCACCAGTACTTATCGGTGCTTAAGCCTGGTTGTCCGTGGGGGGGGGTGGTACCCAGAGGGGGGGGGGCGTTTGCCACTTTGTGTTGCGGGCTTAGCATAGAGGGTGTTAGCTAGTTTGATTAGCGTGTTTAATTTGGGTTAAGTTTAGGAGTAGGATACAGGGTAATGCTCCCAGGCTCACACACACGCGCGCAGGGGACAGAGAGGAGTCTTTGGAGCCTCTGTGAGCAGCTGGGGCCTGTAGGTGGGTGTGTGTGTGTGTAGGGGTGCTGCAGTGGGTATAGCACAGCATCTAGGCCCAAGCATCTAGGCACAGCATCTAGGCCCAACTTTAATAATAATAATGTAATAATAATAATAAGTTGGGGCCTCTCTGAGCAGCTGGAGCCTCTCTGAGCAACAGGCCCCTCTCACTGTCCCTCTCTATCACCTGCGCGCGCGTGTGTGCGTGTGTGTGGCTGTGCTTGGTGGGGGGGGTCTAGCGCAGCTCTCTGTGTCTCTCCCTGCTCCTAGGCCCAAGTTGAGCCCGTCTGAGCACAAGCACTCATCCCCAGGCCTCTCCCGGCCCGTCCGATCACAGTAGCTAGTAGGCCTCTCACAAGGCCTTAGCTTAAGCTAATGTGTGTGTGTTTGGGGGGGAGGGGGGGGGGGCGCTCAGGATCGGGTGAGATTCTAGATTAATTTTGACGCACCGGACGCAACGCCGCCATCCCCGTCTCGCTGTGACCTTGCGTCGCGGAGCTAGGAGGTTTGCTAGGGCCGGAATCATATACGAACCCGCAGGTATACCATGGGTTTGAGATTTTTTCGGCTCTGCTTAAGGCTTTAACCCTTGCGAGGTTAGCTTAAGTGGGGCACAGTGCACCAGTACTTATCGGTGCTTAAGCCTGGTTGTCCGTGGGGGGGGTGGTACCCAGAGGGGGGGGGCGTTTGCCACTTTGTGTTGCGGGCTTAGCATAGAGGGTGTTAGCTAGTTTGATTAGCGTGTTTAATTTGGGTTAAGTTTAGGAGTAGGATACAGGGTAATGCTCCCAGGCTCACACACACGCGCGCAGGGGACAGAGAGGAGTCTTTGGAGCCTCTGTGAGCAGCTGGGGCCTGTGGGTGGGTGTGTGTGTGTGTAGGGGTGCTGCAGTGGGTATAGCACAGCATCTAGGCCCAAGCATCTAGGCACAGCATCTAGGCCCAACTTTAATAATAATAATGTAATAATAATAATAAGTTGGGGCCTCTCTGAGCAGCTGGAGCCTCTCTGAGCAACAGGCCCCTCTCACTGTCCCTCTCTATCACCTGCGCGCGCGTGTGTGCGTGTGTGTGGCTGTGCTTGGTGGGGGGGGTCTAGCGCAGCTCTCTGTGTCTCTCCCTGCTCCTAGGCCCAAGTTGAGCCCGTCTGAGCACAAGCACTCATCCCCAGGCCTCTCCCGGCCCGTCCGATCACAGTAGCTAGTAGGCCTCTCACAAGGCCTTAGCTTAAGCTAATGTGTGTGTGTTTGGGGGGGAGGGGGGGGGGCGCTCAGGATCGGGTGAGATTCTAGATTAATTTTGACGCACCGGACGCAATGCCGCCATCCCCGTCTCGCTGTGACCTTGCGTCGCGGAGCTAGGAGGTTTGCTAGGGCCGGAATCATATACGAACCCGCAGGTATACCATGGGTTTGAGATTTTTTCGGCTCTGCTTAAGGCTTTAACCCTTGCGAGGTTAGCTTAAGTGGGGCACAGTGCACCAGTACTTATCGGTGCTTAAGCCTGGTTGTCCGTGGGGGGGGTGGTACCCAGAGGGGGGGGGCGTTTGCCACTTTGTGTTGCGGGCTTAGCATAGAGGGTGTTAGCTAGTTTGATTAGCGTGTTTAATTTGGGTTAAGTTTAGGAGTAGGATACAGGGTAATGCTCCCAGGCTCACACACACGCGCGCAGGGGACAGAGAGGAGTCTTTGGAGCCTCTGTGAGCAGCTGCAGCCTGTGTGAGAACACGCACTGTCTCCTAGGCCTCTCTGTGCCTCTCCGAGCGTCAGGGCTCAAACCAGAGGTCAAGCTGTAGCTAGTAGGCCTCTGACAAGGCCTCGGCCTAAGTTTGGGCCTCTGTGAGTAGCCGCAGCCCGTGTGAGCACAAGCACTCTTCCCCAAGCCTCTCCAAGCATCAGGGGTCAAGTCAGAGGTCAGCAGTAGCTAGTAGGCCTCTCACAAGGCCTCAGCCTAAGCTGGAGGATTGGGTTAGATTGTAAATTAATTTTGGGAGAACAGAGTCTAGGTTGTGCTAGCTGTGGAAAAGGGGATAGGGAAGAGGTTGGGCCTCTGTTCGTGTATTAATCGGGGTTAAGTTTAGATGTAGGATACAGGGTAATGCTCCAAGGCTCACACACACGCGCGCAGGGGACAGAGAGGAGTCTTTGGAGCCTCTGTGAGCAGCTGGGGCCTGTGGGTGTGTGTGTGTGTGTGTAGGGGTGCTGCAGTGGGTATAGCACAGCATCTAGGCCCAACTTTAATAATAATAATGTAATAATAATAATAAGTCGGGGCCTCTCTGAGCAGCTGGAGCCTCTCTGAGCAACAGGCCCCTCTCACTGTCCCTCTCTATCACCTGCGCGCGCGTGCGTGCGTGTGTGTGGCTGTGCTTGGTGGGGGGGGTCTAGCGCAGCTCTCTGTGTCTCTCCCTGCTCCTAGGCCCGAGTTGAGCCCGTCTGAGCACAAGCACTCATCCCCAGGCCTCTCCCGGCCCGTCCCGTCACAGTAGCTAGTAGGCCTCTCACAAGGCCTTAGCCTAAGCTAATGTGTGTGTGTTTGGGGGGGGGTGGGGGAGGGGGCGCTCAGGATCGGGTGAGATTCTAGATTAATTTTGACGCTCCGGACGCAACGCCGCCACCCCCGTCTCGCTGTGACCTTGCGTCGCGGAGATAGGCGGTTGGCTAGGGCCAGAATCGTATGTGAATCCGCAGCTAGCGTGACATGTTCATCACATACGACTCTTGACTTAGCTGGTTTTCACTCTTGGCCCCTTAGTGGCAGTATGGGAGAATGACAGTCTGTTACATTTTCCATCACATACGACTCTTGACTTAGCGGGTTTTCACTCTTGGCCCCTTAGTGGCAGTATGGGAGAATGACAGTCTGTTACATTTTCCATCACATACGACTCTTGACTTAGCGGGTTTTCACTCTTGGCCCCTTAGTGGCAGTATGGGAGAATGACAGTCTGTTACATTTTCCATCACATACGAGTCTTGAGTTAGCGCTTTTTCACTCTTGGCCCCTTAGTGGCAGTATGGGAGAATGACAGTCTGTTACATTTTTCATCACATATGAGTCTTGAGTTAGCGCGTATTCACTCTTGGCCCCTTAGTGGCAGTATGGGAGAATGACAGTCTGTTACATTTTCCATCACATACGAGTCTTGAGTTAGCGCTTTTTCACTCTTGGCCCCTTAGTGGCAGTATGGGAGAATGACAGTCTGTTACATTTTCCATCACATACGAGTCTTGAGTTAGCGCTTTTTCAGTCTTGGCCCCTTAGTGGCAGTATGGGAGAATGACAGTCTGTTACATGTTCATCACATATGACTCTTGAGTTAGCGCCTGGAGGTTTGCTAGGGCCGGAATCATATACGAACCCGCAGGTATACCATGGGTTTGAGATTTTTTCGGCTCTGCTTAAGGCTTTAACCCTTGCGAGGTTAGCTTAAGTGGGGCACAGTGCACCAGTACTTATCGGTGCTTAAGCCTGGTTGTCCGTGGGGGGGGTGGTACCCAGAGGGGGGGGGTGTTTGCCACTTTGTGTTGCGGGCTTAGCATAAAGGGTGTTAGCTAGTTTGATAAAAAAAGTTGACCATTCCCACTTCAGAGGTGGACCTGTGGGTGGTAGCATGGAGCTACGAGTCTGAAATTCAAGTCAGACCTTCTGCACATGACCCAGATGGAGCGTGCAAAGTTTCATCTCTCTAGCTGTAACGCAAAGCAATGTGCCTGCAAAAACTACTTTTTTGGCGATTTAACATTTTGCCAATTTTACATTTTTAGCCAAAAAACTCCCTTATGTTGGTCCGATCAGTATGAAATCAGAATATGTTTAACAACGGGACGTCACAAACAAGCCAGGCTCAGTTTGGAGTGGGTGGATTATTCCCGGAAGGAGATAAACGGTTCGAAACGTACAAGGTTTCCCTCTTCTGCCTCGGTAACGCTAGGTGCTAGAGGGATGGGACCAAGACGCAAGGCACCGCCTAGAGGCCCCTGACAATTGTTCCAAAAGTGGGATCTCTGAGACATCCACAAAAAAAACTGTGTTGGAAAAACATAAAAAAAATTGACCATTCCCACTTCAGAGGTGGACCTGTGGGTGGCAGCATGGAGCTACGAGTCTGAAATTCAAGTCAGACCTTCTGCACATGACCCAGATGGAGCGTGCAAAGTTTCATCTCTCTAGCTGTAACGCAAAGTAATGTGCCGGCAAAAACTACTTTTTTGGCGATTTAACATTTAGCCATTTTCAAATTTTTGGTCAAAAAACACACATATGTTGGTCAGGTGAGTAAATATATAGCGTTGCTAGGGTACATATGGCGTTTACTATGCTAAATACCGTGGTTGCTATGGTGGTTACTGTGGTCATATTCTGGTGGTTGCTAGGTTGTTGCTAGGATAGGGGGTAATAGCCACAAGTGCACCGGGGTGCAGCTGGTTTTTTGGCCACAAGCGAATCAGACTGAAAAAATGAATCGTTAGATTTATCGATGCATCGAAAAAATAATCGCTAGATTAATCGTTTAAAAAATAATCGTTTATCCCAGCCCTAATTGCTAACAATGAACTGCATGACAACCGAAGAGTTAACATTTCGATGTTTAATGTTGAAGATTCAGACATTAGGTTGTTCACATGAAGTTGTAATAGCCTAGTAGTTTCCTGTTGAACCAATGTAATTAAAATAGGGTAATAATAAAGATTGTAACCACAATGAAGTGAACTCCATAAAGGAACTTGTCCTTTGTTTTTGTTGCCATGAGAAGGTAGTAGGCTGCTGCATTTGCGAGGCATATCTTTTAACAACCGGCATCATTGCATTTCATTTGGTCCACTGCAATACCTTTGATTTATTTTGTAAACATCTTTTTTGTACATTGCTGTGGGTCATTCCCATTATCTTTGTTCATTAATCAAAATCACCTGTAAGGGTAATTTAAACATTTAAAAACAGTCTTATAAAACATGATTTGGAAACTTGAGACATATTTGGGGGGGGGGGGGGGGGAGGGGAGTTGACACCAATTGCTTCTGATTTCATAATGCATGAAGAAGCCATGCATTGTTTAATTTCTGTGGTAGATACATTGCAAGCCTGTATTTATGTTTCCTTGAAAAGTTCTGAATGTAAATCTCTGCACACAATAGATACCATCAGGTTTGATCAGGGCTGCACACAAAATGCCCACTTTTGGACTTTGGATGGTTAAATAATTTCCTCTTCCACAATTTTATACATTTTGTATCTCTGGACTGGAATGTCGTACAGACTTATGATGTGACATATTTTGTTTCTCTCCACAGAAATCATGGATGACAGCAGCATGGATGACAGCGGCATGTATACCAGCGGTGGTGAATCCCAGGTAAGTATAGCACTAACTTTGGATATTTCTTATTTTAAATTTATTTTAAATGTATTGTTGGGTGTAATTTTGTCTTTCTTTTTTAGGCTACCACAATATTATTCTCCAGGAGTGTAAGTCTTACTTAAAGGATAATTCCGGTGTGATTTGGACCTAAAGTGTGTTGAAACATGATACCGAGTGTGAGCGTATGTCTCATAGCTCACCTCGGCTTGTCCCCTGCACTCCAAAATCTGGCGCTAGTTAGCCGATGCTACCAACATAGTGTTTCGTTGTGGTGCCTCGGGCATCGGCCTAGCCATGCAAATAAATCACTGTTTTACACCATTTACGAGGCTCAAAGTAGCTCCATACTTCATTGTTAGACTTCCGAGGGCCTTGACATTTAAAACGAGACATGGAGAACTTTGAAAAAGCACTGGTAGTTTATTTACAAGACGATTTATACAGACAGTACCTTAAGGAATTTTACCGTTCAACGCCATCTTGAATTAAGTCACGATAAGTCGAGCGAGGAGTACGAACAAACAGGTCTGATAAGGGATCAGATTCCAAAAATAATTCCGTAAAAATGCATGGATTCTAGTTGCTGCTACTGGAAGAAACTGTAATCCATGCATTTCCACTGAATTATTTTTGGAATCTGATCTCTTATCATACCTGTTCATTCTTACTCGTTGCTCGACTTATCGTGACTAAATTCAAGATGGCTGCAAACGCTAAACTTCGTGAAGATACTGTCTGTATAAATCGTCTTGTAAGTAAACTACCAGTGCTTTTTCAAAGTTCTCAATGTCTCGTTTTAAATGTCAGGGCCCTCTTCACCTTCTCCACCTCCACCTCTACCAATGAAGTGTGGAGATACATTGAGCCTCGTAAATGGTGTAAAACAGTGATTTATTTGCATGGCTAGCCCGATGCCGAAGCACCACCATTGAAAAAGCTGTTGGTAGCATCGGCTAACTAGCGCCAGATTTTGGAGTGCAGGGGACAAGCCGAGATGGGCTATGAGACATACGTTCACACTCGGTATCATGTTTCAATACACTTTAGGTCAATATCACACCGGAATTCTCCTTTAATAACAATAAGAAGGTAAATATTTTAAGGATGCATTTTAAATATTTAATAAAAAACTTTATTTTTCAACCCCCTTGCAGGAGGGTGACTTTGTGTCGCCCTCTGAGTTTGAGGACGATGGGCACAGCCCTCTTCCTTCTCCACCTCCACCTCCACCTCCACCTTCACCACCACCCCAGGGCTTGCTCCCCAGACAGCCCAGACTGTGGCTGGAGAATGATATGGATGGCTACCTTGGTGACGAGGAAGATAGCGATGAGGATGATGAAAATTTGTAATTTTGTATATTCTTTATCTTCTTCGGCCCTTATTGCTTAGTTGTGCTTTTTATATTATATACTTTTAATTACTTTTTCTGCTGCTATTGAATGTTTGTGTGTTGTCTGTATTCTACTGTGACCTTGAATTATGTGTAATGTGTAATAAACGTGTAACTGTGATAAATGTGTATAACTGTGTAATAACCGTGTACTGGAGTATGGGATTGGGTTAGGTTAGGTTAGGATTAGGGGTTAGGTTAGGTTAGGAAATTAGAATTAAAATTTTATTTTAGTGTGTAGTTGGTTTGACTATTGTGCACTGGCCAGTTGTTCTCGCCCCACTATTCCCATCTAAAAGTCAAATTAAATAAAAGTTAAAAAGAAGAGATAAAAGAGAGGAGCTATAAAAGACACAGAGTGGTTTAAAACTTTAATTTAATTTTTCATTAAGACCTTGTGGGTGTAGTGTTTGAAGTTTTAAAATCCACAATCTCTCTGTTCTTTTCCTCTGTAAAATTGTCCAGCCTGGGTTCCCTTCAATCGTATGCGAATCTGCAGCTAGCGTAACATGTTCATCACATATGACTCTTTCATTAGCGGGTTTTCACTCTTGGCCCCTTAGTGGCAGCATGGGAGAATGACAGTCTGTTACATTTTTCATCACATATGAGTCTTGAGTTAGCGCGTATTCACTCTTGGCCCCTTAGTGGCAGTATGGGAGAATGACAGTCTGTTACATTTTCCATCACATACGAGTCTTGAGTTAGCGCTTTTTCACTCTTGGCCCCTTAGTGGCAGTATGGGAGAATGACAGTCTGTTACATTTTCCATCACATACGAGTCTTGAGTTAGCGCTTTTTCAGTCTTGGCCCCTTAGTGGCAGTATGGGAGAATGACAGTCTGTTACATGTTCATCACATATGACTCTTGAGTTAGCGCCTGGAGGTTTGCTAGGGCCGGAATCATATACGAACCCGCAGGTATACCATGGGTTTGAGATTTTTTCGGCTCTGCTTAAGGCTTTAACCCTTGCGAGGTTAGCTTAAGTGGGGCACAGTGCACCAGTACTTATCGGTGCTTAAGCCTGGTTGTCCGTGGGGGGGGTGGTACCCAGAGGGGGGGGGCGTTTGCCACTTTGTGTTGCGGGCTTAGCATAGAGGGTGTTAGCTAGTTTGATTAGCGTGTTTAATTTGGGTTAAGTTTAGGAGTAGGATACAGGGTAATGCTCCCAGGCTCACACACACGCGCGCAGGGGACAGAGAGGAGTCTTTGGAGCCTCTGTGAGCAGCTGGGGCCTGTGGGTGGGTGTGTGTGTGTGTAGGGGTGCTGCAGTGGGTATAGCACAGCATCTAGGCCCAAGCATCTAGGCACAGCATCTAGGCCCAACTTTAATAATAATAATGTAATAATAATAATAAGTTGGGGCCTCTCTGAGCAGCTGGAGCCTCTCTGAGCAACAGGCCCCTCTCACTGTCCCTCTCTATCACCTGCGCGCGCGTGTGTGCGTGTGTGTGGCTGTGCTTGGTGGGGGGGGTCTAGCGCAGCTCTCTGTGGATCACGCACCTTCTACAACTCTAATCTCACCGTCTATGTAAAACCAGATTTGCAACTTGCTCTCCAACAACTCAAGAATCTAAGAATCACAAATTGCGTTACGGCAATTGTGCAATAGCCTACCTGTATTAATAATGACCTTGTCAGTTGACATGGGTCTTAAGAAATTATCTTTGAAGGATACTAGCCTTTTAGTGGTTTTTCATGACAGTTTTGTAAAATACAAATACTTCGGAACTACTGTACAGGGGTAGCTCAGTAGCAAAAAAAATATTGTAAGGAAAGGGAACATTTTGCTCAATAGAGTTATTAGAATTGATTAATGACTTGGCTAACTTTGCCTGTGATCCCAATCTGCTCATTGCCTTTTTTCAGCTTCTCGAAGTTAATTATCAAAGATACTGTATCATTGTAAGATGAACTAACCCACCCATGACTTTGTTGTGAAACACTAGAAAAGGGATCTGTGATTATTGCTGAGGGAGAAATAGAGCTCTGGCCGTTCTCCAACTTCTTGTGTTGTGCTGTAGTATTTCTGAGGCACTCTCCCCAAAGTGTCCGCCCCCATCACCATCACAGGGCACTCTTACACTCATTCGGTTGCCGTTCTCTCTGGATGCTCACTTTTACTGTCTTACTCATGCCTGTCTTCATTTCACAAGATCTCTTGTCCTCCTCTTACATCATATTCTCAACATGGGTTTATCTACCAGCACATTTTCAACGTGGGTTCATATATCTGTACATTTCCAACATGGGTCTATCTACCTGTAGTATCTTTGTCTGTCAGGATGGACTTTTTTGTTGCCAGAATCATTTCTCTTTTCTTTATTCCCCTCTTTTTATCCTCATTGCTTTCAAAAGCATTTTGTATCACTGTGTACTAAGAAGTATAGCATGAACCATGACAATCAGACAAATGACATACTCATTTTGTAATTTAACTCTTTCTCATGTGCTCAGGCGGAAGGCCATGTTCATCGTGAACATCCTGGCCGTGATTGGCGGTGCCCTGATGGAGCTCTCTACCATCTGCTCCTTTGAGATGGTCATCGCCCTCTTCTGCGGCATCTTCACGGGTCTCACCCCCATGTTTTTTATGGCTATTAGGATATCTTTAGGATCGCCACCATGGTAGTCATGGACCACACTGGGCAGCAGAAGCTGCACAACATGGTGGCCTACTGCCAAAATGCAGACAAATGTCGGCGTGCCACCATCGCTGTGCATTTCGACGAGGTTTGGGATGACTAGGACTGCAATGAGATGTGTGATATCTGCCGCCAAGGCAACGACTACATCACAGTGGATATCACCAAGCATGACCGCGAGGTGCTTCTGATCGTGGAGCTGGCCGGCTCGCTGGACGAGAAGGTGACCCCACTGAAGGTGTCCGAAACATGGCTGGGCAAGGGCCCTGCCAAACGCCGGCAGATGATCCGTGTCACAGCTCTGACCCGCTTTGAGGCTTCACGGGCCTCACCCCCATGTACGTAGGCAAGGTGTCCCCGACTCCTCTCCGCTGGGCATTTGGAACGCTCCACCAGCTGGGAGTGGTGGTGGGAATCCTCATCGCCCAGGTAGAGCTGCTTCAACACCGCTGGTGCATATTTGTGGTTGCTGTCTGGTCTCTTTGGGGGTTGCAAATGCTCACCCATCACAGTCTTTGTCTATTTCATTTTACTTGTGATTATTCTTTTGTTGCTTATGGTTATTATTTTTGTACCATTAAAATGCTTGAGTAAATTTTACTTCCATTTGCTTTATTTTGTTGCTTCAAACACCTAGAACATGGGTGGGCCAACTCTTCGGTATACACTGAACGAGCGAGCTAGCAATAAACCAAGGCAAACACATTGTTTAAGAGACTATCAAATCACATTACAAAAACGAAGTTCACCCAAGGGTAGGCTACTTACAATTTTAACGGCAACAAAGTCAAGTCGGAGTCCGTTTTGCAGTCTTCTTAGAAACTACAATATGACTACATTTTCGAGTATTTCCGCCGAGTTACATCCGGATGTGTTCGGACCGCGAGCAGAAAGTTGCATATTCGGTTTTTCCACGGAGAAGCACTAGGGGGAGACGAAGCACCCACCAAACGACCCAAAAAGTGTTGTAGAACCATCAGAACTTGTTGCATAGGGCCTCTTTAAAGTCTCACCTTTTAATCGAGCTGGCTGTACAAAGATCATCAACAATGGTCTAGATTGCTGGGACTCTAGGACAAAGCTCCCAAAAACAGCTTGGCATTCAATGAGTTAAACACGAAAAATACACTGTTCAACAGAGCTGGTGTGTGTGAGGCACACTCTTAAAGACGCAACCTTTCGGTTTAATTCGGTTAAAGTTCTCGTGCGTAGGCTATTATAGGCTAGAATCCAATCCTGTTGATGCCCCTGCTATTTATCAATGTAGCCTTTTATTGTTTTTTTTTGCCATGAATCGTCCACTCCATCCACTCCACTAAACTCTAGGAACGCAACCAGTAGGTGGCGATGAGATTACTTTCCCTCCCTATGGCTAGCTTGATGAAAATAGAACGTTGAAACCGGACATGACAATGTTAGCAAAAGCAGCTAAAACCAAAGTGTCTGCTAAAACTTAGCCGAAATTTCAAAATAAAAGACCACGTCCGCAATCCACACGGATCCAAAGCGGTTTCAGAGAAAGCATTGCTAATAGGGCTGAGACAACGCGTCGACGTAATCGATGACGTCGACACAAAAAATACGTTGACGCAAAATATGAGCGTCATTCGTCAAGAATAACGTGTGCTGCTAAATATTTTTAATTTTACACCTTCAGTGATTTCCATACGTTGACTAATCTGTGGCTGGGCACCACAAAATCAAAACCGGCCACCACACATTGATGTTCTATATTGTAGGCCTACTACAATCGTGAATATTTTGTTAAAGGGGAACTTGGCAACTATTTCAACGTAATAAACCCGTTTAGAAATCATTTGGATGGTTAAATGACCTGTTCCGGTGAAAATGGTGACTTTTCCCGCTGCCCCTAGCGTCCCCAGGCAGAAAACCAACCTTGCAACATTGAGACTACCGTCCCGAAAAGATAAGTGAGAAACAAGAAACTAGTTTTAAATCGTGTTTCTTACCTTGTAACATTCACATTGTCTGCCAAACTTATGCTAACCGTTTTGCTAGCTTGTAAACAAATCCATGTGCTTTATCGTTACCTTTGTCCACAGTTTGAAATAGCATAATGCACAATTTCTCCAGCAGAGGGGGAAATCCTGCCAAGTTTCCCTTTAAATGCACATGCAGAGGAGGAGCAGCGGGCTCGTTACGAGAGAGAGCGGTCGGGGCGAGGAAAGGCTTTGTGAGTAAAAAGTGCAGCTCAATGAAATTATTTTATCTTATCTTTAATTTAAGTTGAAGGATTGTTGTTGCCACATAGAAGCACTGCATAGAACACAGTGGGCTAAATTGCTATTAAATCCGGTTAGCATCATGACCATGCTGCACAAATTTGTTCAAAACTGCTGCATTAAAGTTAAAGTAAACTCTGCTAAGGTCTTATCACAACATAGTACATTGAGGAGACTAAACTAAGTTAAGTTACAGTATGCAATCAAGCAGTATCTCAAAGCTAACGTTAGAATACTGTTTGGATGTCAAGTTTAGCATGCTTACTTGCAGCTGCTTGTATTCGTTACTCATGCAGGGCTCATTTTATTGACTCTGAATGTTTGCAAAATCCCAATGTAAATGGAAAAGTGTTTTCCAAGACTCAAAAGTGCTTGTCCAAAGGAGAAGTACGAACCGTTATTTGAACTAACTACGTTATGAATTGCATCCACACATCAGCAGGCTTTTAACGGTGTTAATGTTAATTGCAAGGATTCCCACACAAACGTCTTAAAATGACACTCAATTAGACATACACTACTGAACTTCATTGAATGCTACCTCTGACTAAGAATGCATTACTTTGCACTTGTATAGTCTTTTATTTTGGAATCTTAAGAGCAATAAACATATATTGCAATGTTTTCATGTTTTTTCATTCAGATATGTTACAAATAAACATATCTAAGTTGCTATTAGTGAATTAATGGGGAGATAATCGAATCGAAAGCGAATCAGACTGAAAAAATGAATCGTTAGATTTATCTGCATCGAAAAAATAATCGCTAGATTAATCGTTTAAAAAATAATCGTTTATCCCAGCCCTAATTGCTAACAATGAACTGCATGACAACCGAAGAGTTAACATTTCGATGTTTAATGTTGAAGATTCAGACATTAGGTTGTTCACATGAAGTTGTAATAGCCTAGTAGTTTCCTGTTGAACCAATGTAATTAAAATAGGGTAATAATAAAGATTGTAACCACAATGAAGTGAACTCCATAAAGGAACTTGTCCTTTGTTTTTGTTGCCATGAGAAGGTAGTAGGCTGCTGCATTTGCGAGGCATATCTTTTAACAACCGGCATCATTGCATTTCATTTGGTCCACTGCAATACCTTTGATTTATTTTGTAAACATCTTTTTTGTACATTGCTGTGGGTCATTCCCATTATCTTTGTTCATTAATCAAAATCACCTGTAAGGGTAATTTAAACATTTAAAAACAGTCTTATAAAACATGATTTGGAAACTTGAGACATATTTGGGGGGGGGGGGGGGGAGGGGAGTTGACACCAATTGCTTCTGATTTCATAATGCATGAAGAAGCCATGCATTGTTTAATTTCTGTGGTAGATACATTGCAAGCCTGTATTTATGTTTCCTTGAAAAGTTCTGAATGTAAATCTCTGCACACAATAGATACCATCAGGTTTGATCAGGGCTGCACACAAAATGCCCACTTTTGGACTTTGGATGGTTAAATAATTTCCTCTTCCACAATTTTATACATTTTGTATCTCTGGACTGGAATGTCGTACAGACTTATGATGTGACATATTTTGTTTCTCTCCACAGAAATCATGGATGACAGCAGCATGGATGACAGCGGCATGTATACCAGCGGTGGTGAATCCCAGGTAAGTATAGCACTAACTTTGGATATTTCTTATTTTAAATTTATTTTAAATGTATTGTTGGGTGTAATTTTGTCTTTCTTTTTTAGGCTACCACAATATTATTCTCCAGGAGTGTAAGTCTTACTTAAAGGATAATTCCGGTGTGATTTGGACCTAAAGTGTGTTGAAACATGATACCGAGTGTGAGCGTATGTCTCATAGCTCACCTCGGCTTGTCCCCTGCACTCCAAAATCTGGCGCTAGTTAGCCGATGCTACCAACATAGTGTTTCGTTGTGGTGCCTCGGGCATCGGCCTAGCCATGCAAATAAATCACTGTTTTACACCATTTACGAGGCTCAAAGTAGCTCCATACTTCATTGTTAGACTTCCGAGGGCCTTGACATTTAAAACGAGACATGGAGAACTTTGAAAAAGCACTGGTAGTTTATTTACAAGACGATTTATACAGACAGTACCTTAAGGAATTTTACCGTTCAACGCCATCTTGAATTAAGTCACGATAAGTCGAGCGAGGAGTACGAACAAACAGGTCTGATAAGGGATCAGATTCCAAAAATAATTCCGTAAAAATGCATGGATTCTAGTTGCTGCTACTGGAAGAAACTGTAATCCATGCATTTCCACTGAATTATTTTTGGAATCTGATCTCTTATCATACCTGTTCATTCTTACTCGTTGCTCGACTTATCGTGACTAAATTCAAGATGGCTGCAAACGCTAAACTTCGTGAAGATACTGTCTGTATAAATCGTCTTGTAAGTAAACTACCAGTGCTTTTTCAAAGTTCTCAATGTCTCGTTTTAAATGTCAGGGCCCTCTTCACCTTCTCCACCTCCACCTCTACCAATGAAGTGTGGAGATACATTGAGCCTCGTAAATGGTGTAAAACAGTGATTTATTTGCATGGCTAGCCCGATGCCGAAGCACCACCATTGAAAAAGCTGTTGGTAGCATCGGCTAACTAGCGCCAGATTTTGGAGTGCAGGGGACAAGCCGAGATGGGCTATGAGACATACGTTCACACTCGGTATCATGTTTCAATACACTTTAGGTCAATATCACACCGGAATTCTCCTTTAATAACAATAAGAAGGTAAATATTTTAAGGATGCATTTTAAATATTTAATAAAAAACTTTATTTTTCAACCCCCTTGCAGGAGGGTGACTTTGTGTCGCCCTCTGAGTTTGAGGACGATGGGCACAGCCCTCTTCCTTCTCCACCTCCACCTCCACCTCCACCTTCACCACCACCCCAGGGCTTGCTCCCCAGACAGCCCAGACTGTGGCTGGAGAATGATATGGATGGCTACCTTGGTGACGAGGAAGATAGCGATGAGGATGATGAAAATTTGTAATTTTGTATATTCTTTATCTTCTTCGGCCCTTATTGCTTAGTTGTGCTTTTTATATTATATACTTTTAATTACTTTTTCTGCTGCTATTGAATGTTTGTGTGTTGTCTGTATTCTACTGTGACCTTGAATTATGTGTAATGTGTAATAAACGTGTAACTGTGATAAATGTGTATAACTGTGTAATAACCGTGTACTGGAGTATGGGATTGGGTTAGGTTAGGTTAGGATTAGGGGTTAGGTTAGGTTAGGAAATTAGAATTAAAATTTTATTTTAGTGTGTAGTTGGTTTGACTATTGTGCACTGGCCAGTTGTTCTCGCCCCACTATTCCCATCTAAAAGTCAAATTAAATAAAAGTTAAAAAGAAGAGATAAAAGAGAGGAGCTATAAAAGACACAGAGTGGTTTAAAACTTTAATTTAATTTTTCATTAAGACCTTGTGGGTGTAGTGTTTGAAGTTTTAAAATCCACAATCTCTCTGTTCTTTTCCTCTGTAAAATTGTCCAGCCTGGGTTCCCTTCAATCGTATGCGAATCTGCAGCTAGCGTAACATGTTCATCACATATGACTCTTTCATTAGCGGGTTTTCACTCTTGGCCCCTTAGTGGCAGCATGGGAGAATGACAGTCTGTTACATTTTTCATCACATATGAGTCTTGAGTTAGCGCGTATTCACTCTTGGCCCCTTAGTGGCAGTATGGGAGAATGACAGTCTGTTACATTTTCCATCACATACGAGTCTTGAGTTAGCGCTTTTTCACTCTTGGCCCCTTAGTGGCAGTATGGGAGAATGACAGTCTGTTACATTTTCCATCACATACGAGTCTTGAGTTAGCGCTTTTTCAGTCTTGGCCCCTTAGTGGCAGTATGGGAGAATGACAGTCTGTTACATGTTCATCACATATGACTCTTGAGTTAGCGCCTGGAGGTTTGCTAGGGCCGGAATCATATACGAACCCGCAGGTATACCATGGGTTTGAGATTTTTTCGGCTCTGCTTAAGGCTTTAACCCTTGCGAGGTTAGCTTAAGTGGGGCACAGTGCACCAGTACTTATCGGTGCTTAAGCCTGGTTGTCCGTGGGGGGGGTGGTACCCAGAGGGGGGGGGCGTTTGCCACTTTGTGTTGCGGGCTTAGCATAGAGGGTGTTAGCTAGTTTGATTAGCGTGTTTAATTTGGGTTAAGTTTAGGAGTAGGATACAGGGTAATGCTCCCAGGCTCACACACACGCGCGCAGGGGACAGAGAGGAGTCTTTGGAGCCTCTGTGAGCAGCTGGGGCCTGTGGGTGGGTGTGTGTGTGTGTAGGGGTGCTGCAGTGGGTATAGCACAGCATCTAGGCCCAAGCATCTAGGCACAGCATCTAGGCCCAACTTTAATAATAATAATGTAATAATAATAATAAGTTGGGGCCTCTCTGAGCAGCTGGAGCCTCTCTGAGCAACAGGCCCCTCTCACTGTCCCTCTCTATCACCTGCGCGCGCGTGTGTGCGTGTGTGTGGCTGTGCTTGGTGGGGGGGGTCTAGCGCAGCTCTCTGTGGATCACGCACCTTCTACAACTCTAATCTCACCGTCTATGTAAAACCAGATTTGCAACTTGCTCTCCAACAACTCAAGAATCTAAGAATCACAAATTGCGTTACGGCAATTGTGCAATAGCCTACCTGTATTAATAATGACCTTGTCAGTTGACATGGGTCTTAAGAAATTATCTTTGAAGGATACTAGCCTTTTAGTGGTTTTTCATGACAGTTTTGTAAAATACAAATACTTCGGAACTACTGTACAGGGGTAGCTCAGTAGCAAAAAAAATATTGTAAGGAAAGGGAACATTTTGCTCAATAGAGTTATTAGAATTGATTAATGACTTGGCTAACTTTGCCTGTGATCCCAATCTGCTCATTGCCTTTTTTCAGCTTCTCGAAGTTAATTATCAAAGATACTGTATCATTGTAAGATGAACTAACCCACCCATGACTTTGTTGTGAAACACTAGAAAAGGGATCTGTGATTATTGCTGAGGGAGAAATAGAGCTCTGGCCGTTCTCCAACTTCTTGTGTTGTGCTGTAGTATTTCTGAGGCACTCTCCCCAAAGTGTCCGCCCCCATCACCATCACAGGGCACTCTTACACTCATTCGGTTGCCGTTCTCTCTGGATGCTCACTTTTACTGTCTTACTCATGCCTGTCTTCATTTCACAAGATCTCTTGTCCTCCTCTTACATCATATTCTCAACATGGGTTTATCTACCAGCACATTTTCAACGTGGGTTCATATATCTGTACATTTCCAACATGGGTCTATCTACCTGTAGTATCTTTGTCTGTCAGGATGGACTTTTTTGTTGCCAGAATCATTTCTCTTTTCTTTATTCCCCTCTTTTTATCCTCATTGCTTTCAAAAGCATTTTGTATCACTGTGTACTAAGAAGTATAGCATGAACCATGACAATCAGACAAATGACATACTCATTTTGTAATTTAACTCTTTCTCATGTGCTCAGGCGGAAGGCCATGTTCATCGTGAACATCCTGGCCGTGATTGGCGGTGCCCTGATGGAGCTCTCTACCATCTGCTCCTTTGAGATGGTCATCGCCCTCTTCTGCGGCATCTTCACGGGTCTCACCCCCATGTTTTTTATGGCTATTAGGATATCTTTAGGATCGCCACCATGGTAGTCATGGACCACACTGGGCAGCAGAAGCTGCACAACATGGTGGCCTACTGCCAAAATGCAGACAAATGTCGGCGTGCCACCATCGCTGTGCATTTCGACGAGGTTTGGGATGACTAGGACTGCAATGAGATGTGTGATATCTGCCGCCAAGGCAACGACTACATCACAGTGGATATCACCAAGCATGACCGCGAGGTGCTTCTGATCGTGGAGCTGGCCGGCTCGCTGGACGAGAAGGTGACCCCACTGAAGGTGTCCGAAACATGGCTGGGCAAGGGCCCTGCCAAACGCCGGCAGATGATCCGTGTCACAGCTCTGACCCGCTTTGAGGCTTCACGGGCCTCACCCCCATGTACGTAGGCAAGGTGTCCCCGACTCCTCTCCGCTGGGCATTTGGAACGCTCCACCAGCTGGGAGTGGTGGTGGGAATCCTCATCGCCCAGGTAGAGCTGCTTCAACACCGCTGGTGCATATTTGTGGTTGCTGTCTGGTCTCTTTGGGGGTTGCAAATGCTCACCCATCACAGTCTTTGTCTATTTCATTTTACTTGTGATTATTCTTTTGTTGCTTATGGTTATTATTTTTGTACCATTAAAATGCTTGAGTAAATTTTACTTCCATTTGCTTTATTTTGTTGCTTCAAACACCTAGAACATGGGTGGGCCAACTCTTCGGTATACACTGAACGAGCGAGCTAGCAATAAACCAAGGCAAACACATTGTTTAAGAGACTATCAAATCACATTACAAAAACGAAGTTCACCCAAGGGTAGGCTACTTACAATTTTAACGGCAACAAAGTCAAGTCGGAGTCCGTTTTGCAGTCTTCTTAGAAACTACAATATGACTACATTTTCGAGTATTTCCGCCGAGTTACATCCGGATGTGTTCGGACCGCGAGCAGAAAGTTGCATATTCGGTTTTTCCACGGAGAAGCACTAGGGGGAGACGAAGCACCCACCAAACGACCCAAAAAGTGTTGTAGAACCATCAGAACTTGTTGCATAGGGCCTCTTTAAAGTCTCACCTTTTAATCGAGCTGGCTGTACAAAGATCATCAACAATGGTCTAGATTGCTGGGACTCTAGGACAAAGCTCCCAAAAACAGCTTGGCATTCAATGAGTTAAACACGAAAAATACACTGTTCAACAGAGCTGGTGTGTGTGAGGCACACTCTTAAAGACGCAACCTTTCGGTTTAATTCGGTTAAAGTTCTCGTGCGTAGGCTATTATAGGCTAGAATCCAATCCTGTTGATGCCCCTGCTATTTATCAATGTAGCCTTTTATTGTTTTTTTTTGCCATGAATCGTCCACTCCATCCACTCCACTAAACTCTAGGAACGCAACCAGTAGGTGGCGATGAGATTACTTTCCCTCCCTATGGCTAGCTTGATGAAAATAGAACGTTGAAACCGGACATGACAATGTTAGCAAAAGCAGCTAAAACCAAAGTGTCTGCTAAAACTTAGCCGAAATTTCAAAATAAAAGACCACGTCCGCAATCCACACGGATCCAAAGCGGTTTCAGAGAAAGCATTGCTAATAGGGCTGAGACAACGCGTCGACGTAATCGATGACGTCGACACAAAAAATACGTTGACGCAAAATATGAGCGTCATTCGTCAAGAATAACGTGTGCTGCTAAATATTTTTAATTTTACACCTTCAGTGATTTCCATACGTTGACTAATCTGTGGCTGGGCACCACAAAATCAAAACCGGCCACCACACATTGATGTTCTATATTGTAGGCCTACTACAATCGTGAATATTTTGTTAAAGGGGAACTTGGCAACTATTTCAACGTAATAAACCCGTTTAGAAATCATTTGGATGGTTAAATGACCTGTTCCGGTGAAAATGGTGACTTTTCCCGCTGCCCCTAGCGTCCCCAGGCAGAAAACCAACCTTGCAACATTGAGACTACCGTCCCGAAAAGATAAGTGAGAAACAAGAAACTAGTTTTAAATCGTGTTTCTTACCTTGTAACATTCACATTGTCTGCCAAACTTATGCTAACCGTTTTGCTAGCTTGTAAACAAATCCATGTGCTTTATCGTTACCTTTGTCCACAGTTTGAAATAGCATAATGCACAATTTCTCCAGCAGAGGGGGAAATCCTGCCAAGTTTCCCTTTAAATGCACATGCAGAGGAGGAGCAGCGGGCTCGTTACGAGAGAGAGCGGTCGGGGCGAGGAAAGGCTTTGTGAGTAAAAAGTGCAGCTCAATGAAATTATTTTATCTTATCTTTAATTTAAGTTGAAGGATTGTTGTTGCCACATAGAAGCACTGCATAGAACACAGTGGGCTAAATTGCTATTAAATCCGGTTAGCATCATGACCATGCTGCACAAATTTGTTCAAAACTGCTGCATTAAAGTTAAAGTAAACTCTGCTAAGGTCTTATCACAACATAGTACATTGAGGAGACTAAACTAAGTTAAGTTACAGTATGCAATCAAGCAGTATCTCAAAGCTAACGTTAGAATACTGTTTGGATGTCAAGTTTAGCATGCTTACTTGCAGCTGCTTGTATTCGTTACTCATGCAGGGCTCATTTTATTGACTCTGAATGTTTGCAAAATCCCAATGTAAATGGAAAAGTGTTTTCCAAGACTCAAAAGTGCTTGTCCAAAGGAGAAGTACGAACCGTTATTTGAACTAACTACGTTATGAATTGCATCCACACATCAGCAGGCTTTTAACGGTGTTAATGTTAATTGCAAGGATTCCCACACAAACGTCTTAAAATGACACTCAATTAGACATACACTACTGAACTTCATTGAATGCTACCTCTGACTAAGAATGCATTACTTTGCACTTGTATAGTCTTTTATTTTGGAATCTTAAGAGCAATAAACATATATTGCAATGTTTTCATGTTTTTTCATTCAGATATGTTACAAATAAACATATCTAAGTTGCTATTAGTGAATTAATGGGGAGATAATCGAATCGAAAGCGAATCAGACTGAAAAAATGAATCGTTAGATTTATCTGCATCGAAAAAATAATCGCTAGATTAATCGTTTAAAAAATAATCGTTTATCCCAGCCCTAATTGCTAACAATGAACTGCATGACAACCGAAGAGTTAACATTTCGATGTTTAATGTTGAAGATTCAGACATTAGGTTGTTCACATGAAGTTGTAATAGCCTAGTAGTTTCCTGTTGAACCAATGTAATTAAAATAGGGTAATAATAAAGATTGTAACCACAATGAAGTGAACTCCATAAAGGAACTTGTCCTTTGTTTTTGTTGCCATGAGAAGGTAGTAGGCTGCTGCATTTGCGAGGCATATCTTTTAACAACCGGCATCATTGCATTTCATTTGGTCCACTGCAATACCTTTGATTTATTTTGTAAACATCTTTTTTGTACATTGCTGTGGGTCATTCCCATTATCTTTGTTCATTAATCAAAATCACCTGTAAGGGTAATTTAAACATTTAAAAACAGTCTTATAAAACATGATTTGGAAACTTGAGACATATTTGGGGGGGGGGGGGGGGAGGGGAGTTGACACCAATTGCTTCTGATTTCATAATGCATGAAGAAGCCATGCATTGTTTAATTTCTGTGGTAGATACATTGCAAGCCTGTATTTATGTTTCCTTGAAAAGTTCTGAATGTAAATCTCTGCACACAATAGATACCATCAGGTTTGATCAGGGCTGCACACAAAATGCCCACTTTTGGACTTTGGATGGTTAAATAATTTCCTCTTCCACAATTTTATACATTTTGTATCTCTGGACTGGAATGTCGTACAGACTTATGATGTGACATATTTTGTTTCTCTCCACAGAAATCATGGATGACAGCAGCATGGATGACAGCGGCATGTATACCAGCGGTGGTGAATCCCAGGTAAGTATAGCACTAACTTTGGATATTTCTTATTTTAAATTTATTTTAAATGTATTGTTGGGTGTAATTTTGTCTTTCTTTTTTAGGCTACCACAATATTATTCTCCAGGAGTGTAAGTCTTACTTAAAGGATAATTCCGGTGTGATTTGGACCTAAAGTGTGTTGAAACATGATACCGAGTGTGAGCGTATGTCTCATAGCTCACCTCGGCTTGTCCCCTGCACTCCAAAATCTGGCGCTAGTTAGCCGATGCTACCAACATAGTGTTTCGTTGTGGTGCCTCGGGCATCGGCCTAGCCATGCAAATAAATCACTGTTTTACACCATTTACGAGGCTCAAAGTAGCTCCATACTTCATTGTTAGACTTCCGAGGGCCTTGACATTTAAAACGAGACATGGAGAACTTTGAAAAAGCACTGGTAGTTTATTTACAAGACGATTTATACAGACAGTACCTTAAGGAATTTTACCGTTCAACGCCATCTTGAATTAAGTCACGATAAGTCGAGCGAGGAGTACGAACAAACAGGTCTGATAAGGGATCAGATTCCAAAAATAATTCCGTAAAAATGCATGGATTCTAGTTGCTGCTACTGGAAGAAACTGTAATCCATGCATTTCCACTGAATTATTTTTGGAATCTGATCTCTTATCATACCTGTTCATTCTTACTCGTTGCTCGACTTATCGTGACTAAATTCAAGATGGCTGCAAACGCTAAACTTCGTGAAGATACTGTCTGTATAAATCGTCTTGTAAGTAAACTACCAGTGCTTTTTCAAAGTTCTCAATGTCTCGTTTTAAATGTCAGGGCCCTCTTCACCTTCTCCACCTCCACCTCTACCAATGAAGTGTGGAGATACATTGAGCCTCGTAAATGGTGTAAAACAGTGATTTATTTGCATGGCTAGCCCGATGCCGAAGCACCACCATTGAAAAAGCTGTTGGTAGCATCGGCTAACTAGCGCCAGATTTTGGAGTGCAGGGGACAAGCCGAGATGGGCTATGAGACATACGTTCACACTCGGTATCATGTTTCAATACACTTTAGGTCAATATCACACCGGAATTCTCCTTTAATAACAATAAGAAGGTAAATATTTTAAGGATGCATTTTAAATATTTAATAAAAAACTTTATTTTTCAACCCCCTTGCAGGAGGGTGACTTTGTGTCGCCCTCTGAGTTTGAGGACGATGGGCACAGCCCTCTTCCTTCTCCACCTCCACCTCCACCTCCACCTTCACCACCACCCCAGGGCTTGCTCCCCAGACAGCCCAGACTGTGGCTGGAGAATGACATGGATGGCTATCTTGGTGACGAGGAAGATAGCGATGAGGATGATAATTTGTAATTTTGTATATTCTTTATCTTCTTCGGCCCTTATTGCTTAGTTGTGCTTTTTATATTATATACTTTTAATTACTTTTTCTGCTGCTATTGAATGTTTGTGTGTTGTCTGTATTCTACTGTGACCTTGAATTATGTGTAATGTGTAATAAACGTGTAACTGTGATAAATGTGTATAACTGTGTAATAACCGTGTACTGGAGTATGGGATTGGGTTAGGTTAGGTTAGGATTAGGGGTTAGGTTAGGTTAGGAAATTAGAATTAAAATTTTATTTTAGTGTGTAGTTGGTTTGACTATTGTGCACTGGCCAGTTGTTCTCGCCCCACTATTCCCATCTAAAAGTCAAATTAAATAAAAGTTAAAAAGAAGAGATAAAAGAGAGGAGCTATAAAAGACACAGAGTGGTTTAAAACTTTAATTTAATTTTTCATTAAGACCTTGTGGGTGTAGTGTTTGAAGTTTTAAAATCCACAATCTCTCTGTTCTTTTCCTCTGTAAAATTGTCCAGCCTGGGTTCCCTTCAATCGTATGCGAATCTGCAGCTAGCGTAACATGTTCATCACATATGACTCTTTCATTAGCGGGTTTTCACTCTTGGCCCCTTAGTGGCAGCATGGGAGAATGACAGTCTGTTACATTTTTCATCACATATGAGTCTTGAGTTAGCGCGTATTCACTCTTGGCCCCTTAGTGGCAGTATGGGAGAATGACAGTCTGTTACATGTTCATCACATATGACTCTTGAGTTAGCGCCTGGAGGTTTGCTAGGGCCGGAATCATATACGAACCCGCAGGTATACCATGGGTTTGAGATTTTTTCGGCTCTGCTTAAGGCTTTAACCCTTGCGAGGTTAGCTTAAGTGGGGCACAGTGCACCAGTACTTATCGGTGCTTAAGCCTGGTTGTCCGTGGGGGGGGGTGGTACCCAGAGGGGGGGGGCGTTTGCCACTTTGTGTTGCGGGCTTAGCATAGAGGGTGTTAGCTAGTTTGATTAGCGTGTTTAATTTGGGTTAAGTTTAGGAGTAGGATACAGGGTAATGCTCCCAGGCTCACACACACGCGCGCAGGGGACAGAGAGGAGTCTTTGGAGCCTCTGTGAGCAGCTGCAGCCTGTGTGAGAACACGCACTGTCTCCTAGGCCTCTCTGTGCCTCTCCGAGCGTCAGGGCTCAAACCAGAGGTCAAGCTGTAGCTAGTAGGCCTCTGACAAGGCCTCGGCCTAAGTTTGGGCCTCTGTGAGTAGCCGCAGCCCGTGTGAGCACAAGCACTCTTCCCCAAGCCTCTCCAAGCATCAGGGGTCAAGTCAGAGGTCAGCAGTAGCTAGTAGGCCTCTCACAAGGCCTCAGCCTAAGCTGGAGGATTGGGTTAGATTGTAAATTAATTTTGGGAGAACAGAGTCTAGGTTGTGCTAGCTGTGGAAAAGGGGATAGGGAAGAGGTTGGGCCTCTGTTCGTGTATTAATCGGGGTTAAGTTTAGATGTAGGATACAGGGTAATGCTCCCAGGCTCACACACACGCGCGCAGGGGACAGAGAGGAGTCTTTGGAGCCTCTGTGAGCAGCTGGGGCCTGTGGGTGGGTGTGTGTGTGTGTAGGGGTGCTGCAGTGGGTATAGCACAGCATCTAGGCCCAACTTTAATAATAATAATGTAATAATAATAATAAGTCGGGGCCTCTCTGAGCAGCTGGAGCCTCTCTGAGCAACAGGCCCCTCTCACTGTCCCTCTCTATCACCTGAGCGCGCGTGCGTGCGTGTGTGTGGCTGTGCTTGGTGGGGGGGGTCTAGCGCAGCTCTCTGTGTCTCTCCCTGCTCCTAGGCCCGAGTTGAGCCCGTCTGAGCACAAGCACTCATCCCCAGGCCTCTCCCGGCCCGTCCCGTCACAGTAGCTAGTAGGCCTCTCACAAGGCCTTAGCCTAAGCTAATGTGTGTGTGTTTGGGGGGGGGTGGGGGAGGGGGCGCTCAGGATCGGGTGAGATTCTAGATTAATTTTGACGCTCCGGACGCAACGCCGCCACCCCCGTCTCGCTGTGACCTTGCGTCGCGGAGATAGGCGGTTGGCTAGGGCCAGAATCGTATGTGAATCCGCAGCTAGCGTGACATGTTCATCACATACGACTCTTGACTTAGCGGGTTTTCACTCTTGGCCCCTTAGTGGCAGTATGGGAGAATGACAGTCTGTTACATTTTCCATCACATACGACTCTTGACTTAGCGGGTTTTCACTCTTGGCCCCTTAGTGGCAGTATGGGAGAATGACAGTCTGTTACATTTTTCATCACATATGAGTCTTGAGTTAGCGCGTATTCACTCTTGGCCCCTTAGTGGCAGTATGGGAGAATGACAGTCTGTTACATTTTCCATCACATACGAGTCTTGAGTTAGCGCTTTTTCACTCTTGGCCCCTTAGTGGCAGTATGGGAGAATGACAGTCTGTTACATTTTTCATCACATATGAGTCTTGAGTTAGCGCGTATTCACTCTTGGCCCCTTAGTGGCAGTATGGGAGAATGACAGTCTGTTACATTTTCCATCACATACGAGTCTTGAGTTAGCGCTTTTTCAGTCTTGGCCCCTTAGTGGCAGTATGGGAGAATGACAGTCTGTTACATGTTCATCACATATGACTCTTGAGTTAGCGCCTGGAGGTTTGCTAGGGCCGGAATCATATACGAACCCGCAGGTATACCATGGGTTTGAGATTTTTTCGGCTCTGCTTAAGGCTTTAACCCTTGCGAGGTTAGCTTAAGTGGGGCACAGTGCACCAGTACTTATCGGTGCTTAAGCCTGGTTGTCCGTGGGGGGGGTGGTACCCAGAGGGGGGGGGGGCGTTTGCCACTTTGTGTTGCGGGCTTAGCATAGAGGGTGTTAGCTAGTTTGATTAGCGTGTTTAATTTGGGTTAAGTTTAGGAGTAGGATACAGGGTAATGCTCCCAGGCTCACACACACGCGCGCAGGGGACAGAGAGGAGTCTTTGGAGCCTCTGTGAGCAGCTGCAGCCTGTGTGAGAACACGCACTGTCTCCTAGGCCTCTCTGTGCCTCTCCGAGCGTCAGGGCTCAAACCAGAGGTCAAGCTGTAGCTAGTAGGCCTCTGACAAGGCCTCGGCCTAAGTTTGGGCCTCTGTGAGTAGCCGCAGCCCGTGTGAGCACAAGCACTCTTCCCCAAGCCTCTCCAAGCATCAGGGGTCAAGTCAGAGGTCAGCAGTAGCTAGTAGGCCTCTCACAAGGCCTCAGCCTAAGCTGGAGGATTGGGTTAGATTGTAAATTAATTTTGGGAGAACAGAGTCTAGGTTGTGCTAGCTGTGGAAAAGGGGATAGGGAAGAGGTTGGGCCTCTGTTCGTGTATTAATCGGGGTTAAGTTTAGATGTAGGATACAGGGTAATGCTCCCAGGCTCACACACACGCGCGCAGGGGACAGAGAGGAGTCTTTGGAGCCTCTGTGAGCAGCTGCAGCCTGTGTGAGAACACGCACTGTCTCCTAGGCCTCTCTGTGCCTCTCCGAGCGTCAGGGCTCAAACCAGAGGTCAAGCTGTAGCTAGTAGGCCTCTGACAAGGCCTCGGCCTAAGTTTGGGCCTCTGTGAGTAGCCGCAGCCCGTGTGAGCACAAGCACTCTTCCCCAAGCCTCTCCAAGCATCAGGGGTCAAGTCAGAGGTCAGCAGTAGCTAGTAGGCCTCTCACAAGGCCTCAGCCTAAGCTGGAGGATTGGGTTAGATTGTAAATTAATTTTGGGAGAACAGAGTCTAGGTTGTGCTAGCTGTGGAAAAGGGGATAGGGAAGAGGTTGGGCCTCTGTTCGTGTATTAATCGGGGTTAAGTTTAGATGTAGGATACAGGGTAATGCTCCCAGGCTCACACACACGCGCGCAGGGGACAGAGAGGAGTCTTTGGAGCCTCTGTGAGCAGCTGGGGCCTGTGGGTGGGTGTGTGTGTGTGTAGGGGTGCTGCAGTGGGTATAGCACAGCATCTAGGCCCAAGCATCTAGGCACAGCATCTAGGCCCAACTTTAATAATAATAATGTAATAATAATAATAAGTTGGGGCCTCTCTGAGCAGCTGGAGCCTCTCTGAGCAACAGGCCCCTCTCACTGTCCCTCTCTATCACCTGCGCGCGCGTGCGTGCGTGTGTGTGGCTGTGCTTGGTGGGGGGGGTCTAGCGCAGCTCTCTGTGTCTCTCCCTGCTCCTAGGCCCAAGTTGAGCCCGTCTGAGCACAAGCACTCATCCCCAGGCCTCTCCCGGCCCGTCCCGTCACAGTAGCTAGTAGGCCTCTCACAAGGCCTTAGCCTAAGCTAATGTGTGTGTGTTTGGGGGGGGGGGGGGAGGGGGCGCTCAGGATCGGGTGAGATTCTAGATTAATTTTGACGCTCCGGACGCAACGCCGCCACCCCCGTCTCGCTGTGACCTTGCGTCGCGGAGATAGGCGGTTGGCTAGGGCCGGAATCGTATGTGAATCCGCAGCTAGCGTGACATGTTCATCACATACGACTCTTGACTTAGCGGGTTTTCACTCTTGGCCCCTTAGTGGCAGTATGGGAGAATGACAGTCTGTTACATTTTCCATCACATACGACTCTTGACTTAGCGGGTTTTCACTCTTGGCACCTTAGTGGCAGTATGGGAGAATGACAGTCTGTTACATTTTTCATCACATATGAGTCTTGAGTTAGCGCGTATTCACTCTTGGCCCCTTAGTGGCAGTATGGGAGAATGACAGTCTGTTACATTTTCCATCACATACGAGTCTTGAGTTAGCGCTTTTTCACTCTTGGCCCCTTAGTGGCAGTATGGGAGAATGACAGTCTGTTACATTTTTCATCACATATGAGTCTTGAGTTAGCGCGTATTCACTCTTGGCCCCTTAGTGGCAGTATGGGAGAATGACAGTCTGTTACATTTTCCATCACATACGAGTCTTGAGTTAGCGCTTTTTCAGTCTTGGCCCCTTAGTGGCAGTATGGGAGAATGACAGTCTGTTACATGTTCATCACATATGACTCTTGAGTTAGCGCCTGGAGGTTTGCTAGGGCCGGAATCATATACGAACCCGCAGGTATACCATGGGTTTGAGATTTTTTCGGCTCTGCTTAAGGCTTTAACCCTTGCGAGGTTAGCTTAAGTGGGGCACAGTGCACCAGTACTTATCGGTGCTTAAGCCTGGTTGTCCGTGGGGGGGGTGGTACCCAGAGGGGGGGGGGCGTTTGCCACTTTGTGTTGCGGGCTTAGCATAGAGGGTGTTAGCTAGTTTGATTAGCGTGTTTATTTTGGGTTAAGTTTAGGAGTAGGATACAGGGTAATGCTCCCAGGCTCACACACACGCGCGCAGGGGACAGAGAGGAGTCTTTGGAGCCTCTGTGAGCAGCTGCGGCCTGTGTGAGAACACGCACTGTCTCCTAGGCCTCTCTGTGCCTCTCCGAGCGTCAGGGCTCAAACCAGAGGTCAAGCTGTAGCTAGTAGGCCTCTGACAAGGCCTCGGCCTAAGTTTGGGCCTCTGTGAGTAGCCGCAGCCCGTGTGAGCACAAGCACTCTTCCCCAAGCCTCTCCAAGCATCAGGGGTCAAGTCAGAGGTCAGCAGTAGCTAGTAGGCCTCTCACAAGGCCTCAGCCTAAGCTGGAGGATTGGGTTAGATTGTAAATTAATTTTGGGAGAACAGAGTCTAGGTTGTGCTAGCTGTGGAAAAGGGGATAGGGAAGAGGTTGGGCCTCTGTTCGTGTATTAATCGGGGTTAAGTTTAGATGTAGGATACAGGGTAATGCTCCCAGGCTCACACACACGCGCGCAGGGGACAGAGAGGAGTCTTTGGAGCCTCTGTGAGCAGCTGGGGCCTGTGGGTGGGTGTGTGTGTGTGTAGGGGTGCTGCAGTGGGTATAGCACAGCATCTAGGCCCAACTTTAATAATAATAATGTAATAATAATAATAAGTCGGGGCCTCTCTGAGCAGCTGGAGCCTCTCTGAGCAACAGGCCCCTCTCACTGTCCCTCTCTATCACCTGCGCGCGCGTGCGTGCGTGTGTGTGGCTGTGCTTGGTGGGGGGGGTCTAGCGCAGCTCTCTGTGTCTCTCCCTGCTCCTAGGCCCGAGTTGAGCCCGTCTGAGCACAAGCACTCATCCCCAGGCCTCTCCCGGCCCGTCCCGTCGCAGTAGCTAGTAGGCCTCTCACAAGGCCTTAGCCTAAGCTAATGTGTGTGTGTTTGGGGGGGGGTGGGGGAGGGGGCGCTCAGGATCGGGTGAGATTCTAGATTAATTTTGACGCTCCGGACGCAACGCCGCCACCCCCGTCTCGCTGTGACCTTGCGTCGCGGAGATAGGCGGTTGGCTAGGGCCAGAATCGTATGTGAATCCGCAGCTAGCGTGACATGTTCATCACATACGACTCTTGACTTAGCGGGTTTTCACTCTTGGCCCCTTAGTGGCAGTATGGGAGAATGACAGTCTGTTACATTTTCCATCACATACGAGTCTTGAGTTAGCGCTTTTTCACTCTTTGCCCCTTAGTGGCAGTATGGGAGAATGACAGTCTGTTACATTTTTCATCACATACGAGTCTTGAGTTAGCACTTTTTCACTCTTGGCCCCTTAGTGGCAGTATGGGAGAATGACAGTCTGTTACATTTTCCATCACATACGAGTCTTGAGTTAGCGCTTTTTCACTCTTGGCCCCTTAGTGGCAGTATGGGAGAATGACAGTCTGTTACATGTTCATCACATATGACTCTTGAGTTAGCGCCTGGAGGTTTGCTAGGGCCGGAATCATATACGAACCCGCAGGTATACCATGGGTTTGAGATTTTTTCGGCTCTGCTTAAGGCTTTAACCCTTGCGAGGTTAGCTTAAGTGGGGCACAGTGCACCAGTACTTATCGGTGCTTAAGCCTGGTTGTCCGTGGGGGGGGTGGTACCCAGAGGGGGGGGGCGTTTGCCACTTTGTGTTGCGGGCTTAGCATAGAGGGTGTTAGCTAGTTTGATTAGCGTGTTTAATTTGGGTTAAGTTTAGGAGTAGGATACAGGGTAATGCTCCCAGGCTCACACACACGCGCGCAGGGGACAGAGAGGAGTCTTTGGAGCCTCTGTGAGCAGCTGGGGCCTGTGGGTGGGTGTGTGTGTGTGTAGGGGTGCTGCAGTGGGTATAGCACAGCATCTAGGCCCAAGCATCTAGGCACAGCATCTAGGCCCAACTTTAATAATAATAATGTAATAATAATAATAAGTTGGGGCCTCTCTGAGCAGCTGGAGCCTCTCTGAGCAACAGGCCCCTCTCACTGTCCCTCTCTATCACCTGCGCGCGCGTGTGTGCGTGTGTGTGGCTGTGCTTGGTGGGGGGGGTCTAGCGCAGCTCTCTGTGTCTCTCCCTGCTCCTAGGCCCGAGTTGAGCCCGTCTGAGCACAAGCACTCATCCCCAGGCCTCTCCCGGCCCGTCCCGTCACAGTAGCTAGTAGGCCTCTCACAAGGCCTTAGCCTAAGCTAATGTGTGTGTGTTTGGGGGGGGGTGGGGGAGGGGGCGCTCAGGATCGGGTGAGATTCTAGATTAATTTTGACGCTCCGGACGCAACGCCGTCACCCCCGTCTCGCTGTGACCTTGCGTCGCGGAGATAGGCGGTTGGCTAGGGCCAGAATCGTATGTGAATCCGCAGCTAGCGTGACATATTCATCACATACGACTCTTGACTTAGCGGGTTTTCACTCTTGGCCCCTTAGTGGCAGTATGGGAGAATGACAGTCTGTTACATTTTCCATCACATACGACTCTTGACTTAGCGGGTTTTCACTCTTGGCCCCTTAGTGGCAGTATGGGAGAATGACAGTCTGTTACATTTTCCATCACATACGAGTCTTGAGTTAGCGCTTTTTCACTCTTGGCCCCTTAGTGGCAGTATGGGAGAATGACAGTCTGTTACATTTTTCATCACATACGAGTCTTGAGTTAGCGCGTATTCACTCTTGGCCCCTTAGTGGCAGTATGGGAGAATGACAGTCTGTTACATTTTTCATCACATATGAGTCTTGAGTTAGCGCGTATTCACTCTTGGCCCCTTAGTGGCAGTATGGGAGAATGACAGTCTGTTACATTTTCCATCACATACGAGTCTTGAGTTAGCGCTTTTTCACTCTTGGCCCCTTAGTGGCAGTATGGGAGAATGACAGTCTGTTACATTTTCCATCACATACGAGTCTTGAGTTAGCGCTTTTTCACTCTTGGCCCCTTAGTGGCAGTATGGGAGAATGACAGTCTGTTACATGTTCATCACATATGACTCTTGAGTTAGCGCCTGGAGGTTTGCTAGGGCCGGAATCATATACGAACCCGCAGGTATACCATGGGTTTGAGATTTTTTCGGCTCTGCTTAAGGCTTTAACCCTTGCGAGGTTAGCTTAAGTGGGGCACAGTGCACCAGTACTTATCGGTGCTTAAGCCTGGTTGTCCGTGGGGGGGGTGGTACCCAGAGGGGGGGGGGCGTTTGCCACTTTGTGTTGCGGGCTTAGCATAGAGGGTGTTAGCTAGTTTGATTAGCGTGTTTAATTTGGGTTAAGTTTAGGAGTAGGATACAGGGTAATGCTCCCAGGCTCACACACACGCGCGCAGGGGACAGAGAGGAGTCTTTGGAGCCTCTGTGAGCAGCTGCAGCCTGTGTGAGAACACGCACTGTCTCCTAGGCCTCTCTGTGCCTCTCCGAGCGTCAGGGCTCAAACCAGAGGTCAAGCTGTAGCTAGTAGGCCTCTGACAAGGCCTCGGCCTAAGTTTGGGCCTCTGTGAGTAGCCGCAGCCCGTGTGAGCACAAGCACTCTTCCCCAAGCCTCTCCAAGCATCAGGGGTCAAGTCAGAGGTCAGCAGTAGCTAGTAGGCCTCTCACAAGGCCTCAGCCTAAGCTGGAGGATTGGGTTAGATTGTAAATTAATTTTGGGAGAACAGAGTCTAGGTTGTGCTAGCTGTGGAAAAGGGGATAGGGAAGAGGTTGGGCCTCTGTTCGTGTATTAATCGGGGTTAAGTTTAGATGTAGGATACAGGGTAATGCTCCCAGGCTCACACACACGCGCGCAGGGGACAGAGAGGAGTCTTTGGAGCCTCTGTGAGCAGCTGCAGCCTGTGTGAGAACACGCACTGTCTCCTAGGCCTCTCTGTGCCTCTCCGAGCGTCAGGGCTCAAATCAGAGGTCAAGCTGTAGCTAGTAGGCCTCTGACAAGGCCTCGGCCTAAGTTTGGGCCTCTGTGAGTAGCCGCAGCCCGTGTGAGCACAAGCACTCTTCCCCAAGCCTCTCCAAGCATCAGGGGTCAAGTCAGAGGTCAGCAGTAGCTAGTAGGCCTCTCACAAGGCCTCAGCCTAAGCTGGAGGATTGGGTTAGATTGTAAATTAATTTTGGGAGAACAGAGTCTAGGTTGTGCTAGCTGTGGAAAAGGGGATAGGGAAGAGGTTGGGCCTCTGTTCGTGTATTAATCGGGGTTAAGTTTAGATGTAGGATACAGGGTAATGCTCCCAGGCTCACACACACGCGCGCAGGGGACAGAGAGGAGTCTTTGGAGCCTCTGTGAGCAGCTGGGGCCTGTGGGTGGGTGTGTGTGTGTGTAGGGGTGCTGCAGTGGGTATAGCACAGCATCTAGGCCCAACTTTAATAATAATAATGTAATAATAATAATAAGTCGGGGCCTCTCTGAGCAGCTGGAGCCTCTCTGAGCAACAGGCCCCTCTCACTGTCCCTCTCTATCACCTGCGCGCGCGTGTGTGCGTGTGTGTGGCTGTGCTTGGTGGGGGGGGTCTAGCGCAGCTCTCTGTGTCTCTCCCTGCTCCTAGGCCCGAGTTGAGCCCGTCTGAGCACAAGCACTCATCCCCAGGCCTCTCCCGGCCCGTCCCGTCACAGTAGCTAGTAGGCCTCTCACAAGGCCTTAGCCTAAGCTAATGTGTGTGTGTTTGGGGGGGGGGGGGGAGGGGGCGCTCAGGATCGGGTGAGATTCTAGATTAATTTTGACGCTCCGGACGCAACGCCGCCACCCCCGTCTCGCTGTGACCTTGCGTCGCGGAGATAGGCGGTTGGCTAGGGCCAGAATCGTATGTGAATCCGCAGCTAGCGTGACATGTTCATCACATACGACTCTTGACTTAGCGGGTTTTCACTCTTGGCCCCTTAGTGGCAGTATGGGAGAATGACAGTCTGTTACATTTTCCATCACATACGACTCTTGACTTAGCGGGTTTTCACTCTTGGCCCCTTAGTGGCAGTATGGGAGAATGACAGTCTGTTACATTTTCCATCACATACGAGTCTTGAGTTAGCGCTTTTTCACTCTTGGCCCCTTAGTGGCAGTATGGGAGAATGACAGTCTGTTACATTTTTCATCACATATGAGTCTTGAGTTAGCGCGTATTCACTCTTGGCCCCTTAGTGGCAGTATGGGAGAATGACAGTCTGTTACATTTTCCATCACATACGAGTCTTGAGTTAGCGCTTTTTCACTCTTGGCCCCTTAGTGGCAGTATGGGAGAATGACAGTCTGTTACATTTTCCATCACATACGAGTCTTGAGTTAGCGCTTTTTCAGTCTTGGCCCCTTAGTGGCAGTATGGGAGAATGACAGTCTGTTACATGTTCATCACATATGACTCTTGAGTTAGCGCCTGGAGGTTTGCTAGGGCCGGAATCATATACGAACCCGCAGGTATACCATGGGTTTGAGATTTTTTCGGCTCTGCTTAAGGCTTTAACCCTTGCGAGGTTAGCTTAAGTGGGGCACAGTGCACCAGTACTTATCGGTGCTTAAGCCTGGTTGTCCGTGGGGGGGGTGGTACCCAGAGGGGGGGGGGTTTTGCCACTTTGTGTTGCGGGCTTAGCATAGAGGGTGTTAGCTAGTTTGATTAGCGTGTTTATTTTGGGTTAAGTTTAGGAGTAGGATACAGGGTAATGCTCCCAGGCTCACACACACGCGCGCAGGGGACAGAGAGGAGTCTTTGGAGCCTCTGTGAGCAGCTGGGGCCTGTGTGAGAACACGCACTGTCTCCTAGGCCTCTCTGTGCCTCTCCGAGCGTCAGGGCTCAAACCAGAGGTCAAGCTGTAGCTAGTAGGCCTCTGACAAGGCCTCGGCCTAAGTTTGGGCCTCTGTGAGTAGCCGCAGCCCGTGTGAGCACAAGCACTCTTCCCCAAGCCTCTCCAAGCATCAGGGGTCAAGTCAGAGGTCAGCAGTAGCTAGTAGGCCTCTCACAAGGCCTCAGCCTAAGCTGGAGGATTGGGTTAGATTGTAAATTAATTTTGGGAGAACAGAGTCTAGGTTGTGCTAGCTGTGGAAAAGGGGATAGGGAAGAGGTTGGGCCTCTGTTGGTGTATTAATCGGGGTTAAGTTTAGATGTAGGATACAGGGTAATGCTCCCAGGCTCACACACACGCGCGCAGGGGACAGAGAGGAGTCTTTGGAGCCTCTGTGAGCAGCTGGGGCCTGTGGGTGGGTGTGTGTGTGTGTAGGGGTGCTGCAGTGGGTATAGCACAGCATCTAGGCCCAACTTTAATAATAATAATGTAATAATAATAATAAGTCGGGGCCTCTCTGAGCAGCTGGAGCCTCTCTGAGCAACAGGCCCCTCTCACTGTCCCTCTCTATCACCTGCGCGCGCGTGCGTGCGCGTGTGTGGCTGTGCTTGGTGGGGGGGGTCTAGCGCAGCTCTCTGTGTCTCTCCCTGCTCCTAGGCCCGAGTTGAGCCCGTCTGAGCACAAGCACTCATCCCCAGGCCTCTCCCGGCCCGTCCCGTCACAGTAGCTAGTAGGCCTCTCACAAGGCCTTAGCCTAAGCTAATGTGTGTGTGTTTGGGGGGGGGTGGGGGAGGGGGGCGCTCAGGATCGGGTGAGATTCTAGATTAATTTTGACGCTCCGGACGCAACGCCGCCACCCCCGTCTCGCTGTGACCTTGCGTCGCGGAGATAGGCGGTTGGCTAGGGCCGGAATCGTATGTGAATCCGCAGCTAGCGTGACATGTTCATCACATACGACTCTTGACTTAGCGGGTTTTCACTCTTGGCCCCTTAGTGGCAGTATGGGAGAATGACAGTCTGTTACATTTTCCATCACATACGACTCTTGACTTAGCGGGTTTTCACTCTTGGCCCCTTAGTGGCAGTATGGGAGAATGACAGTCTGTTACATTTTCCATCACATACGAGTCTTGAGTTAGCGCTTTTTCACTCTTGGCCCCTTAGTGGCAGTATGGGAGAATGACAGTCTGTTACATTTTTCATCACATATGAGTCTTGAGTTAGCGGGTTTTCACTCTTGGCCCCTTAGTGGCAGTATGGGAGAATGACAGTCTGTTACATTTTCCATCACATACGAGTCTTGAGTTAGCGCTTTTTCACTCTTTGCCCCTTAGTGGCAGTATGGGAGAATGACAGTCTGTTACATTTTTCATCACATATGAGTCTTGAGTTAGCGCGTATTCACTCTTGGCCCCTTAGTGGCAGTATGGGAGAATGACAGTCTGTTACATTTTCCATCACATACGAGTCTTGAGTTAGCGCTTTTTCAGTCTTGGCCCCTTAGTGGCAGTATGGGAGAATGACAGTCTGTTACATGTTCATCACATATGACTCTTGAGTTAGCGCCTGGAGGTTTGCTAGGGCCGGAATCATATACGAACCCGCAGGTATACCATGGGTTTGAGATTTTTTCGGCTCTGCTTAAGGCTTTAACCCTTGCGAGGTTAGCTTAAGTGGGGCACAGTGCACCAGTACTTATCGGTGCTTAAGCCTGGTTGTCCGTGGGGGGGGTGGTACCCAGAGGGGGGGGGCGTTTGCCACTTTGTGTTGCGGGCTTAGCATAGAGGGTGTTAGCTAGTTTGATTAGCGTGTTTATTTTGGGTTAAGTTTAGGAGTAGGATACAGGGTAATGCTCCCAGGCTCACACACACGCGCGCAGGGGACAGAGAGGAGTCTTTGGAGCCTCTGTGAGCAGCTGCGGCCTGTGTGAGAACACGCACTGTCTCCTAGGCCTCTCTGTGCCTCTCCGAGCGTCAGGGCTCAAACCAGAGGTCAAGCTGTAGCTAGTAGGCCTCTGACAAGGCCTCGGCCTAAGTTTGGGCCTCTGTGAGTAGCCGCAGCCCGTGTGAGCACAAGCACTCTTCCCCAAGCCTCTCCAAGCATCAGGGGTCAAGTCAGAGGTCAGCAGTAGCTAGTAGGCCTCTCACAAGGCCTCAGCCTAAGCTGGAGGATTGGGTTAGATTGTAAATTAATTTTGGGAGAACAGAGTCTAGGTTGTGCTAGCTGTGGAAAAGGGGATAGGGAAGAGGTTGGGCCTCTGTTCGTGTATTAATCGGGGTTAAGTTTAGATGTAGGATACAGGGTAATGCTCCCAGGCTCACACACACGCGCGCAGGGGACAGAGAGGAGTCTTTGGAGCCTCTGTGAGCAGCTGGGGCCTGTGGGTGGGTGTGTGTGTGTGTAGGGGTGCTGCAGTGGGTATAGCACAGCATCTAGGCCCAACTTTAATAATAATAATGTAATAATAATAATAAGTTGGGGCCTCTCTGAGCAGCTGGAGCCTCTCTGAGCAACAGGCCCCTCTCACTGTCCCTCTCTATCACCTGCGCGCGCGTGCGTGCGTGCGTGTGGCTGTGCTTGGTGGGGGGGGGTCTAGCGCAGCTCTCTGTGTCTCTCCCTGCTCCTAGGCCCGAGTTGAGCCCGTCTGAGCACAAGCACTCATCCCCAGGCCTCTCCCGGCCCGTCCCGTCACAGTAGCTAGTAGGCCTCTCACAAGGCCTTAGCCTAAGCTAATGTGTGTGTGTTTGGGGGGGGGTGGGGGAGGGGGCGCTCAGGATCGGGTGAGATTCTAGATTAATTTTGACGCTCCGGACGCAACGCCGCCACCCCCGTCTCGCTGTGACCTTGCGTCGCGGAGATAGGCGGTTGGCTAGGGCCAGAATCGTATGTGAATCCGCAGCTAGCGTGACATGTTCATCACATACGACTCTTGACTTAGCGGGTTTTCACTCTTGGCCCCTTAGTGGCAGTATGGGAGAATGACAGTCTGTTACATTTTCCATCACATACGACTCTTGACTTAGCGGGTTTTCACTCTTGGCCCCTTAGTGGCAGTATGGGAGAATGACAGTCTGTTACATTTTTCATCACATACGAGTCTTGAGTTAGCGCGTATTCACTCTTGGCCCCTTAGTGGCAGTATGGGAGAATGACAGTCTGTTACATTTTTCATCACATATGAGTCTTGAGTTAGCGCGTATTCACTCTTGGCCCCTTAGTGGCAGTATGGGAGAATGACAGTCTGTTACATTTTCCATCACATACGAGTCTTGAGTTAGCGCTTTTTCACTCTTGGCCCCTTAGTGGCAGTATGGGAGAATGACAGTCTGTTACATTTTCCATCACATACGAGTCTTGAGTTAGCGCTTTTTCAGTCTTGGCCCCTTAGTGGCAGTATGGGAGAATGACAGTCTGTTACATGTTCATCACATATGACTCTTGAGTTAGCGCCTGGAGGTTTGCTAGGGCCGGAATCATATACGAACCCGCAGGTATACCATGGGTTTGAGATTTTTTCGGCTCTGCTTAAGGCTTTAACCCTTGCGAGGTTAGCTTAAGTGGGGCACAGTGCACCAGTACTTATCGGTGCTTAAGCCTGGTTGTCCGTGGGGGGGGTGGTACCCAGAGGGGGGGGGGCGTTTGCCACTTTGTGTTGCGGGCTTAGCATAGAGGGTGTTAGCTAGTTTGATTAGCGTGTTTAATTTGGGTTAAGTTTAGGAGTAGGATACAGGGTAATGCTCCCAGGCTCACACACACGCGTGCAGGGGACAGAGAGGAGTCTTTGGAGCCTCTGTGAGCAGCTGGGGCCTGTGGGTGGGTGTGTGTGTGTGTAGGGGTGCTGCAGTGGGTATAGCACAGCATCTAGGCCCAAGCATCTAGGCACAGCATCTAGGCCCAACTTTAATAATAATAATGTAATAATAATAATAAGTTGGGGCCTCTCTGAGCAGCTGGAGCCTCTCTGAGCAACAGGCCCCTCTCACTGTCCCTCTCTATCACCTGCGCGCGCGTGCGTGCGTGTGTGTGGCTGTGCTTGGTGGGGGGGGTCTAGCGCAGCTCTCTGTGTCTCTCCCTGCTCCTAGGCCCGAGTTGAGCCCGTCTGAGCACAAGCACTCATCCCCAGGCCTCTCCCGGCCCGTCCGATCACAGTAGCTAGTAGGCCTCTCACAAGGCCTTAGCTTAAGCTAATGTGTGTGTGTTTGGGGGGGAGGGGGGGGGGGGGCGCTCAGGATCGGGTGAGATTCTAGATTAATTTTGACGCACCGGACGCAATGCCGCCATCCCCGTCTCGCTGTGACCTTGCGTCGCGGAGCTAGGAGGTTTGCTAGGGCCGGAATCATATACGAACCCGCAGGTATACCATGGGTTTGAGATTTTTTCGGCTCTGCTTAAGGCTTTAACCCTTGCGAGGTTAGCTTAAGTGGGGCACAGTGCACCAGTACTTATCGGTGCTTAAGCCTGGTTGTCCGTGGGGGGGGTGGTACCCAGAGGGGGGGGGCGTTTGCCACTTTGTGTTGCGGGCTTAGCATAGAGGGTGTTAGCTAGTTTGATTAGCGTGTTTATTTTGGGTTAAGTTTAGGAGTAGGATACAGGGTAATGCTCCCAGGCTCACACACACGCGCGCAGGGGACAGAGAGGAGTCTTTGGAGCCTCTGTGAGCAGCTGCGGCCTGTGTGAGAACACGCACTGTCTCCTAGGCCTCTCTGTGCCTCTCCGAGCGTCAGGGCTCAAAGCAGAGGTCAAGCTGTAGCTAGTAGGCCTCTGACAAGGCCTCGGCCTAAGTTTGGGCCTCTGTGAGTAGCCGCAGCCCGTGTGAGCACAAGCACTCTTCCCCAAGCCTCTCCAAGCATCAGGGGTCAAGTCAGAGGTCAGCAGTAGCTAGTAGGCCTCTCACAAGGCCTCAGCCTAAGCTGGAGGATTGGGTTAGATTGTAAATTAATTTTGGGAGAACAGAGTCTAGGTTGTGCTAGCTGTGGAAAAGGGGATAGGGAAGAGGTTGGGCCTCTGTTCGTGTATTAATCGGGGTTAAGTTTAGATGTAGGATACAGGGTAATGCTCCCAGGCTCACACACACGCGCGCAGGGGACAGAGAGGAGTCTTTGGAGCCTCTGTGAGCAGCTGGGGCCTGTGGGTGGGTGTGTGTGTGTGTAGGGGTGCTGCAGTGGGTATAGCACAGCATCTAGGCCCAACTTTAATAATAATAATGTAATAATAATAATAAGTCGGGGCCTCTCTGAGCAGCTGGAGCCTCTCTGAGCAACAGGCCCCTCTCACTGTCCCTCTCTATCACCTGCGCGCGCGTGCGTGCGTGTGTGTGGCTGTGCTTGGTGGGGGGGGTCTAGCGCAGCTCTCTGTGTCTCTCCCTGCTCCTAGGCCCGAGTTGAGCCCGTCTGAGCACAAGCACTCATCCCCAGGCCTCTCCCGGCCCGTCCCGTCGCAGTAGCTAGTAGGCCTCTCACAAGGCCTTAGCCTAAGCTAATGTGTGTGTGTTTGGGGGGGGGGGGGGGGAGGGGGCGCTCAGGATCGGGTGAGATTCTAGATTAATTTTGACGCTCCGGACGCAACGCCGCCACCCCCGTCTCGCTGTGACCTTGCGTCGCGGAGATAGGCGGTTGGCTAGGGCCAGAATCGTATGTGAATCCGCAGCTAGCGTGACATGTTCATCACATACGACTCTTGACTTAGCGGGTTTTCACTCTTGGCCCCTTAGTGGCAGTATGGGAGAATGACAGTCTGTTACATTTTCCATCACATACGACTCTTGACTTAGCGGGTTTTCACTCTTGGCCCCTTAGTGGCAGTATGGGAGAATGACAGTCTGTTACATTTTCCATCACATACGAGTCTTGAGTTAGCGCTTTTTCACTCTTGGCCCCTTAGTGGCAGTATGGGAGAATGACAGTCTGTTACATTTTTCATCACATACGAGTCTTGAGTTAGCGCGTATTCACTCTTGGCCCCTTAGTGGCAGTATGGGAGAATGACAGTCTGTTACATTTTTCATCACATATGAGTCTTGAGTTAGCGCGTATTCACTCTTGGCCCCTTAGTGGCAGTATGGGAGAATGACAGTCTGTTACATTTTCCATCACATACGAGTCTTGAGTTAGCGCTTTTTCACTCTTGGCCCCTTAGTGGCAGTATGGGAGAATGACAGTCTGTTACATTTTCCATCACATACGAGTCTTGAGTTAGCGCTTTTTCACTCTTGGCCCCTTAGTGGCAGTATGGGAGAATGACAGTCTGTTACATGTTCATCACATATGACTCTTGAGTTAGCGCCTGGAGGTTTGCTAGGGCCGGAATCATATACGAACCCGCAGGTATACCATGGGTTTGAGATTTTTTCGGCTCTGCTTAAGGCTTTAACCCTTGCGAGGTTAGCTTAAGTGGGGCACAGTGCACCAGTACTTATCGGTGCTTAAGCCTGGTTGTCCGTGGGGGGGGTGGTACCCAGAGGGGGGGGGGCGTTTGCCACTTTGTGTTGCGGGCTTAGCATAGAGGGTGTTAGCTAGTTTGATTAGCGTGTTTAATTTGGGTTAAGTTTAGGAGTAGGATACAGGGTAATGCTCCCAGGCTCACACACACGCGCGCAGGGGACAGAGAGGAGTCTTTGGAGCCTCTGTGAGCAGCTGGGGCCTGTGGGTGGGTGTGTGTGTGTGTAGGGGTGCTGCAGTGGGTATAGCACAGCATCTAGGCCCAAGCATCTAGGCACAGCATCTAGGCCCAACTTTAATAATAATAATGTAATAATAATAATAAGTTGGGGCCTCTCTGAGCAGCTGGAGCCTCTCTGAGCAACAGGCCCCTCTCACTGTCCCTCTCTATCACCTGCGCGCGCGTGTGTGCGTGTGTGTGGCTGTGCTTGGTGGGGGGGGTCTAGCGCAGCTCTCTGTGTCTCTCCCTGCTCCTAGGCCCAAGTTGAGCCCGTCTGAGCACAAGCACTCATCCCCAGGCCTCTCCCGGCCCGTCCCGTCACAGTAGCTAGTAGGCCTCTCACAAGGCCTTAGCTTAAGCTAATGTGTGTGTGTTTGGGGGGGAGGGGGGGGGGGGCGCTCAGGATCGGGTGAGATTCTAGATTAATTTTGACGCACCGGACGCAATGCCGCCATCCCCGTCTCGCTGTGACCTTGCGTCGCGGAGATAGGCGGTTGGCTAGGGCCAGAATCGTATGTGAATCCGCAGCTAGCGTGACATGTTCATCACATACGACTCTTGACTTAGCGGGTTTTCACTCTTGGCCCCTTAGTGGCAGTATGGGAGAATGACAGTCTGTTACATTTTCCATCACATACGACTCTTGACTTAGCGGGTTTTCACTCTTGGCCCCTTAGTGGCAGTATGGGAGAATGACAGTCTGTTACATTTTCCATCACATACGAGTCTTGAGTTAGCGCTTTTTCACTCTTGGCCCCTTAGTGGCAGTATGGGAGAATGACAGTCTGTTACATTTTTCATCACATATGAGTCTTGAGTTAGCGCGTATTCACTCTTGGCCCCTTAGTGGCAGTATGGGAGAATGACAGTCTGTTACATTTTCCATCACATATGAGTCTTGAGTTAGCGCGTATTCACTCTTGGCCCCTTAGTGGCAGTATGGGAGAATGACAGTCTGTTACATTTTCCATCACATACGAGTCTTGAGTTAGCGCTTTTTCACTCTTGGCCCCTTAGTGGCAGTATGGGAGAATGACAGTCTGTTACATTTTCCATCACATACGAGTCTTGAGTTAGCGCTTTTTCAGTCTTGGCCCCTTAGTGGCAGTATGGGAGAATGACAGTCTGTTACATGTTCATCACATATGACTCTTGAGTTAGCGCCTGGAGGTTTGCTAGGGCCGGAATCATATACGAACCCGCAGGTATACCATGGGTTTGAGATTTTTTCGGCTCTGCTTAAGGCTTTAACCCTTGCGAGGTTAGCTTAAGTGGGGCACAGTGCACCGGTACTTATCGGTGCTTAAGCCTGGTTGTCCGTGGGGGGGGTGGTACCCAGAGGGGGGGGGCGTTTGCCACTTTGTGTTGCGGGCTTAGCATAGAGGGTGTTAGCTAGTTTGATTAGCGTGTTTAATTTGGGTTAAGTTTAGGAGTAGGATACAGGGTAATGCTCCCAGGCTCACACACACGCGCGCAGGGGACAGAGAGGAGTCTTTGGAGCCTCTGTGAGCAGCTGCGGCCTGTGTGAGAACACGCACTGTCTCCTAGGCCTCTCTGTGCCTCTCCGAGCGTCAGGGCTCAAACCAGAGGTCAAGCTGTAGCTAGTAGGCCTCTGACAAGGCCTCGGCCTAAGTTTGGGCCTCTGTGAGTAGCCGCAGCCCGTGTGAGCACAAGCACTCTTCCCCAAGCCTCTCCAAGCATCAGGGGTCAAGTCAGAGGTCAGCAGTAGCTAGTAGGCCTCTCACAAGGCCTCAGCCTAAGCTGGAGGATTGGGTTAGATTGTAAATTAATTTTGGGAGAACAGAGTCTAGGTTGTGCTAGCTGTGGAAAAGGGGATAGGGAAGAGGTTGGGCCTCTGTTCGTGTATTAATCGGGGTTAAGTTTAGATGTAGGATACAGGGTAATGCTCCCAGGCTCACACACACGCGCGCAGGGGACAGAGAGGAGTCTTTGGAGCCTCTGTGAGCAGCTGGGGCCTGTGGGTGGGTGTGTGTGTGTGTAGGGGTGCTGCAGTGGGTATAGCACAGCATCTAGGCCCAACTTTAATAATAATAATGTAATAATAATAATAAGTCGGGGCCTCTCTGAGCAGCTGGAGCCTCTCTGAGCAACAGGCCCCTCTCACTGTCCCTCTCTATCACCTGCGCGCGCGTGCGTGCGTGCGTGTGTGTGGCTGTGCTTGGTGGGGGGGGTCTAGCGCAGCTCTCTGTGTCTCTCCCTGCTCCTAGGCCCGAGTTGAGCCCGTCTGAGCACAAGCACTCATCCCCAGGCCTCTCCCGGCCCGTCCCGTCACAGTAGCTAGTAGGCCTCTCACAAGGCCTTAGCCTAAGCTAATGTGTGTGTGTTTGGGGGGGGGTGGGGGAGGGGGCGCTCAGGATCGGGTGAGATTCTAGATTAATTTTGACGCTCCGGACGCAACGCCGCCACCCCCGTCTCGCTGTGACCTTGCGTCGCGGAGATAGGCGGTTGGCTAGGGCCGGAATCGTATGTGAATCCGCAGCTAGCGTGACATGTTCATCACATACGACTCTTGACTTAGCGGGTTTTCACTCTTGGCCCCTTAGTGGCAGTATGGGAGAATGACAGTCTGTTACATTTTCCATCACATACGACTCTTGACTTAGCGGGTTTTCACTCTTGGCCCCTTAGTGGCAGTATGGGAGAATGACAGTCTGTTACATTTTCCATCACATACGAGTCTTGAGTTAGCGCTTTTTCACTCTTGGCCCCTTAGTGGCAGTATGGGAGAATGACAGTCTGTTACATTTTTCATCACATATGAGTCTTGAGTTAGCGCGTATTCACTCTTGGCCCCTTAGTGGCAGTATGGGAGAATGACAGTCTGTTACATTTTTCATCACATATGAGTCTTGAGTTAGCGCGTATTCACTCTTGGCCCCTTAGTGGCAGTATGGGAGAATGACAGTCTGTTACATTTTCCATCACATACGAGTCTTGAGTTAGCGCTTTTTCAGTCTTGGCCCCTTAGTGGCAGTATGGGAGAATGACAGTCTGTTACATGTTCATCACATATGACTCTTGAGTTAGCGCCTGGAGGTTTGCTAGGGCCGGAATCATATACGAACCCGCAGGTATACCATGGGTTTGAGATTTTTTCGGCTCTGCTTAAGGCTTTAACCCTTGCGAGGTTAGCTTAAGTGGGGCACAGTGCACCAGTACTTATCGGTGCTTAAGCCTGGTTGTCCGTGGGGGGGGTGGTACCCAGAGGGGGGGGGCGTTTGCCACTTTGTGTTGCGGGCTTAGCATAGAGGGTGTTAGCTAGTTTGATTAGCGTGTTTAATTTGGGTTAAGTTTAGGAGTAGGATACAGGGTAATGCTCCCAGGCTCACACACACGCGCGCAGGGGACAGAGAGGAGTCTTTGGAGCCTCTGTGAGCAGCTGGGGCCTGTGGGTGGGTGTGTGTGTGTGTAGGGGTGCTGCAGTGGGTATAGCACAGCATCTAGGCCCAAGCATCTAGGCACAGCATCTAGGCCCAACTTTAATAATAATAATGTAATAATAATAATAAGTCGGGGCCTCTCTGAGCAGCTGGAGCCTCTCTGAGCAACAGGCCCCTCTCACTGTCCCTCTCTATCACCTGCGCGCGCGTGCGTGCGTGCGTGTGTGTGGCTGTGCTTGGTGGGGGGGGGTCTAGCGCAGCTCTCTGTGTCTCTCCCTGCTCCTAGGCCCAAGTTGAGCCCGTCTGAGCACAAGCACTCATCCCCAGGCCTCTCCCGGCCCGTCCGATCACAGTAGCTAGTAGGCCTCTCACAAGGCCTTAGCTTAAGCTAATGTGTGTGTGTTTGGGGGGGAGGGGGGGGGGGGCGCTCAGGATCGGGTGAGATTCTAGATTAATTTTGACGCACCGGACGCAACGCCGCCATCCCCGTCTCGCTGTGACCTTGCGTCGCGGAGCTAGGAGGTTTGCTAGGGCCGGAATCATATACGAACCCGCAGGTATACCATGGGTTTGAGATTTTTTCGGCTCTGCTTAAGGCTTTAACCCTTGCGAGGTTAGCTTAAGTGGGGCACAGTGCACCAGTACTTATCGGTGCTTAAGCCTGGTTGTCCGTGGGGGGGGTGGTACCCAGAGGGGGGGGGGCGTTTGCCACTTTGTGTTGCGGGCTTAGCATAGAGGGTGTTAGCTAGTTTGATTAGCGTGTTTATTTTGGGTTAAGTTTAGGAGTAGGATACAGGGTAATGCTCCCAGGCTCACACACACGCGCGCAGGGGACAGAGAGGAGTCTTTGGAGCCTCTGTGAGCAGCTGCGGCCTGTGTGAGAACACGCACTGTCTCCTAGGCCTCTCTGTGCCTCTCCGAGCGTCAGGGCTCAAACCAGAGGTCAAGCTGTAGCTAGTAGGCCTCTGACAAGGCCTCGGCCTAAGTTTGGGCCTCTGTGAGTAGCCGCAGCCCGTGTGAGCACAAGCACTCTTCCCCAAGCCTCTCCAAGCATCAGGGGTCAAGTCAGAGGTCAGCAGTAGCTAGTAGGCCTCTCACAAGGCCTCAGCCTAAGCTGGAGGATTGGGTTAGATTGTAAATTAATTTTGGGAGAACAGAGTCTAGGTTGTGCTAGCTGTGGAAAAGGGGATAGGGAAGAGGTTGGGCCTCTGTTCGTGTATTAATCGGGGTTAAGTTTAGATGTAGGATACAGGGTAATGCTCCCAGGCTCACACACACGCGCGCAGGGGACAGAGAGGAGTCTTTGGAGCCTCTGTGAGCAGCTGGGGCCTGTGGGTGGGTGTGTGTGTGTGTAGGGGTGCTGCAGTGGGTATAGCACAGCATCTAGGCCCAACTTTAATAATAATAATGTAATAATAATAATAAGTTGGGGCCTCTCTGAGCAGCTGGAGCCTCTCTGAGCAACAGGCCCCTCTCACTGTCCCTCTCTATCACCTGCGCGCGCGTGCGTGCGTGTGTGTGGCTGTGCTTGGTGGGGGGGGTCTAGCGCAGCTCTCTGTGTCTCTCCCTGCTCCTAGGCCCGAGTTGAGCCCGTCTGAGCACAAGCACTCATCCCCAGGCCTCTCCCGGCCCGTCCCGTCACAGTAGCTAGTAGGCCTCTCACAAGGCCTTAGCCTAAGCTAATGTGTGTGTGTTTGGGGGGGGGTGGGGGAGGGGGCGCTCAGGATCGGGTGAGATTCTAGATTAATTTTGACGCTCCGGACGCAACGCCGCCACCCCCGTCTCGCTGTGACCTTGCGTCGCGGAGATAGGCGGTTGGCTAGGGCCAGAATCGTATGTGAATCCGCAGCTAGCGTGACATGTTCATCACATACGACTCTTGACTTAGCGGGTTTTCACTCTTGGCCCCTTAGTGGCAGTATGGGAGAATGACAGTCTGTTACATTTTCCATCACATACGACTCTTGACTTAGCGGGTTTTCACTCTTGGCCCCTTAGTGGCAGTATGGGAGAATGACAGTCTGTTACATTTTTCATCACATATGAGTCTTGAGTTAGCGCTTTTTCACTCTTGGCCCCTTAGTGGCAGTATGGGAGAATGACAGTCTGTTACATTTTTCATCACATATGAGTCTTGAGTTAGCGCGTATTCACTCTTGGCCCCTTAGTGGCAGTATGGGAGAATGACAGTCTGTTACATTTTTCATCACATATGAGTCTTGAGTTAGCGCGTATTCACTCTTGGCCCCTTAGTGGCAGTATGGGAGAATGACAGTCTGTTACATTTTCCATCACATACGAGTCTTGAGTTAGCGCTTTTTCACTCTTGGCCCCTTAGTGGCAGTATGGGAGAATGACAGTCTGTTACATTTTCCATCACATACGAGTCTTGAGTTAGCGCTTTTTCAGTCTTGGCCCCTTAGTGGCAGTATGGGAGAATGACAGTCTGTTACATGTTCATCACATATGACTCTTGAGTTAGCGCCTGGAGGTTTGCTAGGGCCGGAATCATATACGAACCCGCAGGTATACCATGGGTTTGAGATTTTTTCGGCTCTGCTTAAGGCTTTAACCCTTGCGAGGTTAGCTTAAGTGGGGCACAGTGCACCAGTACTTATCGGTGCTTAAGCCTGGTTGTCCGTGGGGGGGGTGGTACCCAGAGGGGGGGGGCGTTTGCCACTTTGTGTTGCGGGCTTAGCATAGAGGGTGTTAGCTAGTTTGATTAGCGTGTTTAATTTGGGTTAAGTTTAGGAGTAGGATACAGGGTAATGCTCCCAGGCTCACACACACGCGCGCAGGGGACAGAGAGGAGTCTTTGGAGCCTCTGTGAGCAGCTGGGGCCTGTGGGTGGGTGTGTGTGTGTGTAGGGGTGCTGCAGTGGGTATAGCACAGCATCTAGGCCCAAGCATCTAGGCACAGCATCTAGGCCCAACTTTAATAATAATAATGTAATAATAATAATAAGTTGGGGCCTCTCTGAGCAGCTGGAGCCTCTCTGAGCAACAGGCCCCTCTCACTGTCCCTCTCTATCACCTGCGCGCGCGTGTGTGCGCGTGTGTGGCTGTGCTTGGTGGGGGGGGTCTAGCGCAGCTCTCTGTGTCTCTCCCTGCTCCTAGGCCCAAGTTGAGCCCGTCTGAGCACAAGCACTCATCCCCAGGCCTCTCCCGGCCCGTCCGATCACAGTAGCTAGTAGGCCTCTCACAAGGCCTTAGCTTAAGCTAATGTGTGTGTGTTTGGGGGGGAGGGGGGGGGGGCGCTCAGGATCGGGTGAGATTCTAGATTAATTTTGACGCACCGGACGCAATGCCGCCATCCCCGTCTCGCTGTGACCTTGCGTCGCGGAGCTAGGAGGTTTGCTAGGGCCGGAATCATATACGAACCCGCAGGTATACCATGGGTTTGAGATTTTTTCGGCTCTGCTTAAGGCTTTAACCCTTGCGAGGTTAGCTTAAGTGGGGCACAGTGCACCAGTACTTATCGGTGCTTAAGCCTGGTTGTCCGTGGGGGGGGTGGTACCCAGAGGGGGGGGGGCGTTTGCCACTTTGTGTTGCGGGCTTAGCATAGAGGGTGTTAGCTAGTTTGATTAGCGTGTTTAATTTGGGTTAAGTTTAGGAGTAGGATACAGGGTAATGCTCCCAGGCTCACACACACGCGCGCAGGGGACAGAGAGGAGTCTTTGGAGCCTCTGTGAGCAGCTGCAGCCTGTGTGAGAACACGCACTGTCTCCTAGGCCTCTCTGTGCCTCTCCGAGCGTCAGGGCTCAAACCAGAGGTCAAGCTGTAGCTAGTAGGCCTCTGACAAGGCCTCGGCCTAAGTTTGGGCCTCTGTGAGTAGCCGCAGCCCGTGTGAGCACAAGCACTCTTCCCCAAGCCTCTCCAAGCATCAGGGGTCAAGTCAGAGGTCAGCAGTAGCTAGTAGGCCTCTCACAAGGCCTCAGCCTAAGCTGGAGGATTGGGTTAGATTGTAAATTAATTTTGGGAGAACAGAGTCTAGGTTGTGCTAGCTGTGGAAAAGGGGATAGGGAAGAGGTTGGGCCTCTGTTCGTGTATTAATCGGGGTTAAGTTTAGATGTAGGATACAGGGTAATGCTCCCAGGCTCACACACACGCGCGCAGGGGACAGAGAGGAGTCTTTGGAGCCTCTGTGAGCAGCTGGGGCCTGTGGGTGGGTGTGTGTGTGTGTAGGGGTGCTGCAGTGGGTATAGCACAGCATCTAGGCCCAACTTTAATAATAATAATGTAATAATAATAATAAGTTGGGGCCTCTCTGAGCAGCTGGAGCCTCTCTGAGCAACAGGCCCCTCTCACTGTCCCTCTCTATCACCTGCGCGCGCGTGCGTGCGTGTGTGTGGCTGTGCTTGGTGGGGGGGGTCTAGCGCAGCTCTCTGTGTCTCTCCCTGCTCCTAGGCCCGAGTTGAGCCCGTCTGAGCACAAGCACTCATCCCCAGGCCTCTCCCGGCCCGTCCCGTCACAGTAGCTAGTAGGCCTCTCACAAGGCCTTAGCCTAAGCTAATGTGTGTGTGTTTGGGGGGGGGTGGGGGAGGGGGCGCTCAGGATCGGGTGAGATTCTAGATTAATTTTGACGCTCCGGACGCAACGCCGCCACCCCCGTCTCGCTGTGACCTTGCGTCGCGGAGATAGGCGGTTGGCTAGGGCCAGAATCGTATGTGAATCCGCAGCTAGCGTGACATGTTCATCACATACGACTCTTGACTTAGCGGGTTTTCACTCTTGGCCCCTTAGTGGCAGTATGGGAGAATGACAGTCTGTTACATTTTCCATCACATACGACTCTTGACTTAGCGGGTTTTCACTCTTGGCCCCTTAGTGGCAGTATGGGAGAATGACAGTCTGTTACATTTTTCATCACATATGAGTCTTGAGTTAGCGCTTTTTCACTCTTGGCCCCTTAGTGGCAGTATGGGAGAATGACAGTCTGTTACATTTTTCATCACATATGAGTCTTGAGTTAGCGCGTATTCACTCTTGGCCCCTTAGTGGCAGTATGGGAGAATGACAGTCTGTTACATTTTTCATCACATATGAGTCTTGAGTTAGCGCGTATTCACTCTTGGCCCCTTAGTGGCAGTATGGGAGAATGACAGTCTGTTACATTTTCCATCACATACGAGTCTTGAGTTAGCGCTTTTTCACTCTTGGCCCCTTAGTGGCAGTATGGGAGAATGACAGTCTGTTACATTTTCCATCACATACGAGTCTTGAGTTAGCGCTTTTTCAGTCTTGGCCCCTTAGTGGCAGTATGGGAGAATGACAGTCTGTTACATGTTCATCACATATGACTCTTGAGTTAGCGCCTGGAGGTTTGCTAGGGCCGGAATCATATACGAACCCGCAGGTATACCATGGGTTTGAGATTTTTTCGGCTCTGCTTAAGGCTTTAACCCTTGCGAGGTTAGCTTAAGTGGGGCACAGTGCACCAGTACTTATCGGTGCTTAAGCCTGGTTGTCCGTGGGGGGGGTGGTACCCAGAGGGGGGGGGCGTTTGCCACTTTGTGTTGCGGGCTTAGCATAGAGGGTGTTAGCTAGTTTGATTAGCGTGTTTAATTTGGGTTAAGTTTAGGAGTAGGATACAGGGTAATGCTCCCAGGCTCACACACACGCGCGCAGGGGACAGAGAGGAGTCTTTGGAGCCTCTGTGAGCAGCTGGGGCCTGTGGGTGGGTGTGTGTGTGTGTAGGGGTGCTGCAGTGGGTATAGCACAGCATCTAGGCCCAAGCATCTAGGCACAGCATCTAGGCCCAACTTTAATAATAATAATGTAATAATAATAATAAGTTGGGGCCTCTCTGAGCAGCTGGAGCCTCTCTGAGCAACAGGCCCCTCTCACTGTCCCTCTCTATCACCTGCGCGCGCGTGTGTGCGCGTGTGTGGCTGTGCTTGGTGGGGGGGGTCTAGCGCAGCTCTCTGTGTCTCTCCCTGCTCCTAGGCCCAAGTTGAGCCCGTCTGAGCACAAGCACTCATCCCCAGGCCTCTCCCGGCCCGTCCGATCACAGTAGCTAGTAGGCCTCTCACAAGGCCTTAGCTTAAGCTAATGTGTGTGTGTTTGGGGGGGAGGGGGGGGGGCGCTCAGGATCGGGTGAGATTCTAGATTAATTTTGACGCACCGGACGCAATGCCGCCATCCCCGTCTCGCTGTGACCTTGCGTCGCGGAGCTAGGAGGTTTGCTAGGGCCGGAATCATATACGAACCCGCAGGTATACCATGGGTTTGAGATTTTTTCGGCTCTGCTTAAGGCTTTAACCCTTGCGAGGTTAGCTTAAGTGGGGCACAGTGCACCAGTACTTATCGGTGCTTAAGCCTGGTTGTCCGTGGGGGGGGGTGGTACCCAGAGGGGGGGGGCGTTTGCCACTTTGTGTTGCGGGCTTAGCATAGAGGGTGTTAGCTAGTTTGATTAGCGTGTTTAATTTGGGTTAAGTTTAGGAGTAGGATACAGGGTAATGCTCCCAGGCTCACACACACGCGCGCAGGGGACAGAGAGGAGTCTTTGGAGCCTCTGTGAGCAGCTGCAGCCTGTGTGAGAACACGCACTGTCTCCTAGGCCTCTCTGTGCCTCTCCGAGCGTCAGGGCTCAAACCAGAGGTCAAGCTGTAGCTAGTAGGCCTCTGACAAGGCCTCGGCCTAAGTTTGGGCCTCTGTGAGTAGCCGCAGCCCGTGTGAGCACAAGCACTCTTCCCCAAGCCTCTCCAAGCATCAGGGGTCAAGTCAGAGGTCAGCAGTAGCTAGTAGGCCTCTCACAAGGCCTCAGCCTAAGCTGGAGGATTGGGTTAGATTGTAAATTAATTTTGGGAGAACAGAGTCTAGGTTGTGCTAGCTGTGGAAAAGGGGATAGGGAAGAGGTTGGGCCTCTGTTCGTGTATTAATCGGGGTTAAGTTTAGATGTAGGATACAGGGTAATGCTCCCAGGCTCACACACACGCGCGCAGGGGACAGAGAGGAGTCTTTGGAGCCTCTGTGAGCAGCTGGGGCCTGTGGGTGGGTGTGTGTGTGTGTAGGGGTGCTGCAGTGGGTATAGCACAGCATCTAGGCCCAACTTTAATAATAATAATGTAATAATAATAATAAGTCGGGGCCTCTCTGAGCAGCTGGAGCCTCTCTGAGCAACAGGCCCCTCTCACTGTCCCTCTCTATCACCTGCGCGCGCGTGCGTGCGTGCGTGTGGCTGTGCTTGGTGGGGGGGGTCTAGCGCAGCTCTCTGTGTCTCTCCCTGCTCCTAGGCCCGAGTTGAGCCCGTCTGAGCACAAGCACTCATCCCCAGGCCTCTCCCGGCCCGTCCCGTCACAGTAGCTAGTAGGCCTCTCACAAGGCCTTAGCCTAAGCTAATGTGTGTGTGTTTGGGGGGGGGTGGGGGAGGGGGCGCTCAGGATCGGGTGAGATTCTAGATTAATTTTGACGCTCCGGACGCAACGCCGCCACCCCCGTCTCGCTGTGACCTTGCGTCGCGGAGATAGGCGGTTGGCTAGGGCCGGAATCGTATGTGAATCCGCAGCTAGCGTGACATGTTCATCACATACGACTCTTGACTTAGCGGGTTTTCACTCTTGGCCCCTTAGTGGCAGTATGGGAGAATGACAGTCTGTTACATTTTCCATCACATACGACTCTTGACTTAGCGGGTTTTCACTCTTGGCCCCTTAGTGGCAGTATGGGAGAATGACAGTCTGTTACATTTTCCATCACATACGAGTCTTGAGTTAGCGCTTTTTCACTCTTGGCCCCTTAGTGGCAGTATGGGAGAATGACAGTCTGTTACATTTTTCATCACATACGAGTCTTGAGTTAGCGCGTATTCACTCTTGGCCCCTTAGTGGCAGTATGGGAGAATGACAGTCTGTTACATTTTTCATCACATATGAGTCTTGAGTTAGCGCGTATTCACTCTTGGCCCCTTAGTGGCAGTATGGGAGAATGACAGTCTGTTACATTTTCCATCACATACGAGTCTTGAGTTAGCGCTTTTTCACTCTTGGCCCCTTAGTGGCAGTATGGGAGAATGACAGTCTGTTACATTTTCCATCACATACGACTCTTGACTTAGCGGGTTTTCACTCTTGGCCCCTTAGTGGCAGTATGGGAGAATGACAGTCTGTTACATTTTCCATCACATACGAGTCTTGAGTTAGCGCTTTTTCACTCTTGGCCCCTTAGTGGCAGTATGGGAGAATGACAGTCTGTTACATTTTTCATCACATATGACTCTTGAGTTAGCGCCTGGAGGTTTGCTAGGGCCGGAATCATATACGAACCCGCAGGTATACCATGGGTTTGAGATTTTTTCGGCTCTGCTTAAGGCTTTAACCCTTGCGAGGTTAGCTTAAGTGGGGCACAGTGCACCAGTACTTATCGGTGCTTAAGCCTGGTTGTCCGTGGGGGGGGTGGTACCCAGAGGGGGGGGGCGTTTGCCACTTTGTGTTGCGGGCTTAGCATAGAGGGTGTTAGCTAGTTTGATTAGCGTGTTTATTTTGGGTTAAGTTTAGGAGTAGGATACAGGGTAATGCTCCCAGGCTCACACACACGCGCGCAGGGGACAGAGAGGAGTCTTTGGAGCCTCTGTGAGCAGCTGCGGCCTGTGTGAGAACACGCACTGTCTCCTAGGCCTCTCTGTGCCTCTCCGAGCGTCAGGGCTCAAACCAGAGGTCAAGCTGTAGCTAGTAGGCCTCTGACAAGGCCTCGGCCTAAGTTTGGGCCTCTGTGAGTAGCCGCAGCCCGTGTGAGCACAAGCACTCTTCCCCAAGCCTCTCCAAGCATCAGGGGTCAAGTCAGAGGTCAGCAGTAGCTAGTAGGCCTCTCACAAGGCCTCAGCCTAAGCTGGAGGATTGGGTTAGATTGTAAATTAATTTTGGGAGAACAGAGTCTAGGTTGTGCTAGCTGTGGAAAAGGGGATAGGGAAGAGGTTGGGCCTCTGTTCGTGTATTAATCGGGGTTAAGTTTAGATGTAGGATACAGGGTAATGCTCCCAGGCTCACACACACGCGCGCAGGGGACAGAGAGGAGTCTTTGGAGCCTCTGTGAGCAGCTGGGGCCTGTGGGTGGGTGTGTGTGTGTGTAGGGGTGCTGCAGTGGGTATAGCACAGCATCTAGGCCCAACTTTAATAATAATAATGTAATAATAATAATAAGTTGGGGCCTCTCTGAGCAGCTGGAGCCTCTCTGAGCAACAGGCCCCTCTCACTGTCCCTCTCTATCACCTGCGCGCGCGTGCGTGCGTGTGTGTGGCTGTGCTTGGTGGGGGGGGTCTAGCGCAGCTCTCTGTGTCTCTCCCTGCTCCTAGGCCCGAGTTGAGCCCGTCTGAGCACAAGCACTCATCCCCAGGCCTCTCCCGGCCCGTCCCGTCACAGTAGCTAGTAGGCCTCTCACAAGGCCTTAGCCTAAGCTAATGTGTGTGTGTTTGGGGGGGGGTGGGGGAGGGGGCGCTCAGGATCGGGTGAGATTCTAGATTAATTTTGACGCTCCGGACGCAACGCCGCCACCCCCGTCTCGCTGTGACCTTGCGTCGCGGAGATAGGCGGTTGGCTAGGGCCAGAATCGTATGTGAATCCGCAGCTAGCGTGACATGTTCATCACATACGACTCTTGACTTAGCGGGTTTTCACTCTTGGCCCCTTAGTGGCAGTATGGGAGAATGACAGTCTGTTACATTTTCCATCACATACGACTCTTGACTTAGCGGGTTTTCACTCTTGGCCCCTTAGTGGCAGTATGGGAGAATGACAGTCTGTTACATTTTTCATCACATATGAGTCTTGAGTTAGCGCTTTTTCACTCTTGGCCCCTTAGTGGCAGTATGGGAGAATGACAGTCTGTTACATTTTTCATCACATATGAGTCTTGAGTTAGCGCGTATTCACTCTTGGCCCCTTAGTGGCAGTATGGGAGAATGACAGTCTGTTACATTTTTCATCACATATGAGTCTTGAGTTAGCGCGTATTCACTCTTGGCCCCTTAGTGGCAGTATGGGAGAATGACAGTCTGTTACATTTTCCATCACATACGAGTCTTGAGTTAGCGCTTTTTCACTCTTGGCCCCTTAGTGGCAGTATGGGAGAATGACAGTCTGTTACATTTTCCATCACATACGAGTCTTGAGTTAGCGCTTTTTCAGTCTTGGCCCCTTAGTGGCAGTATGGGAGAATGACAGTCTGTTACATGTTCATCACATATGACTCTTGAGTTAGCGCCTGGAGGTTTGCTAGGGCCGGAATCATATACGAACCCGCAGGTATACCATGGGTTTGAGATTTTTTCGGCTCTGCTTAAGGCTTTAACCCTTGCGAGGTTAGCTTAAGTGGGGCACAGTGCACCAGTACTTATCGGTGCTTAAGCCTGGTTGTCCGTGGGGGGGGTGGTACCCAGAGGGGGGGGGGCGTTTGCCACTTTGTGTTGCGGGCTTAGCATAGAGGGTGTTAGCTAGTTTGATTAGCGTGTTTAATTTGGGTTAAGTTTAGGAGTAGGATACAGGGTAATGCTCCCAGGCTCACACACACGCGCGCAGGGGACAGAGAGGAGTCTTTGGAGCCTCTGTGAGCAGCTGGGGCCTGTGGGTGGGTGTGTGTGTGTGTAGGGGTGCTGCAGTGGGTATAGCACAGCATCTAGGCCCAAGCATCTAGGCACAGCATCTAGGCCCAACTTTAATAATAATAATGTAATAATAATAATAAGTTGGGGCCTCTCTGAGCAGCTGGAGCCTCTCTGAGCAACAGGCCCCTCTCACTGTCCCTCTCTATCACCTGCGCGCGCGTGTGTGCGCGTGTGTGGCTGTGCTTGGTGGGGGGGGTCTAGCGCAGCTCTCTGTGTCTCTCCCTGCTCCTAGGCCCAAGTTGAGCCCGTCTGAGCACAAGCACTCATCCCCAGGCCTCTCCCGGCCCGTCCGATCACAGTAGCTAGTAGGCCTCTCACAAGGCCTTAGCTTAAGCTAATGTGTGTGTGTTTGGGGGGGAGGGGGGGGGGGCGCTCAGGATCGGGTGAGATTCTAGATTAATTTTGACGCACCGGACGCAATGCCGCCATCCCCGTCTCGCTGTGACCTTGCGTCGCGGAGCTAGGAGGTTTGCTAGGGCCGGAATCATATACGAACCCGCAGGTATACCATGGGTTTGAGATTTTTTCGGCTCTGCTTAAGGCTTTAACCCTTGCGAGGTTAGCTTAAGTGGGGCACAGTGCACCAGTACTTATCGGTGCTTAAGCCTGGTTGTCCGTGGGGGGGGTGGTACCCAGAGGGGGGGGGCGTTTGCCACTTTGTGTTGCGGGCTTAGCATAGAGGGTGTTAGCTAGTTTGATTAGCGTGTTTAATTTGGGTTAAGTTTAGGAGTAGGATACAGGGTAATGCTCCCAGGCTCACACACACGCGCGCAGGGGACAGAGAGGAGTCTTTGGAGCCTCTGTGAGCAGCTGCAGCCTGTGTGAGAACACGCACTGTCTCCTAGGCCTCTCTGTGCCTCTCCGAGCGTCAGGGCTCAAACCAGAGGTCAAGCTGTAGCTAGTAGGCCTCTGACAAGGCCTCGGCCTAAGTTTGGGCCTCTGTGAGTAGCCGCAGCCCGTGTGAGCACAAGCACTCTTCCCCAAGCCTCTCCAAGCATCAGGGGTCAAGTCAGAGGTCAGCAGTAGCTAGTAGGCCTCTCACAAGGCCTCAGCCTAAGCTGGAGGATTGGGTTAGATTGTAAATTAATTTTGGGAGAACAGAGTCTAGGTTGTGCTAGCTGTGGAAAAGGGGATAGGGAAGAGGTTGGGCCTCTGTTCGTGTATTAATCGGGGTTAAGTTTAGATGTAGGATACAGGGTAATGCTCCCAGGCTCACACACACGCGCGCAGGGGACAGAGAGGAGTCTTTGGAGCCTCTGTGAGCAGCTGGGGCCTGTGGGTGGGTGTGTGTGTGTGTAGGGGTGCTGCAGTGGGTATAGCACAGCATCTAGGCCCAACTTTAATAATAATAATGTAATAATAATAATAAGTCGGGGCCTCTCTGAGCAGCTGGAGCCTCTCTGAGCAACAGGCCCCTCTCACTGTCCCTCTCTATCACCTGCGCGCGCGTGCGTGCGTGCGTGTGGCTGTGCTTGGTGGGGGGGGTCTAGCGCAGCTCTCTGTGTCTCTCCCTGCTCCTAGGCCCGAGTTGAGCCCGTCTGAGCACAAGCACTCATCCCCAGGCCTCTCCCGGCCCGTCCCGTCACAGTAGCTAGTAGGCCTCTCACAAGGCCTTAGCCTAAGCTAATGTGTGTGTGTTTGGGGGGGGGTGGGGGAGGGGGCGCTCAGGATCGGGTGAGATTCTAGATTAATTTTGACGCTCCGGACGCAACGCCGCCACCCCCGTCTCGCTGTGACCTTGCGTCGCGGAGATAGGCGGTTGGCTAGGGCCAGAATCGTATGTGAATCCGCAGCTAGCGTGACATGTTCATCACATACGACTCTTGACTTAGCGGGTTTTCACTCTTGGCCCCTTAGTGGCAGTATGGGAGAATGACAGTCTGTTACATTTTCCATCACATACGACTCTTGACTTAGCGGGTTTTCACTCTTGGCCCCTTAGTGGCAGTATGGGAGAATGACAGTCTGTTACATTTTTCATCACATATGAGTCTTGAGTTAGCGCTTTTTCACTCTTGGCCCCTTAGTGGCAGTATGGGAGAATGACAGTCTGTTACATTTTTCATCACATATGAGTCTTGAGTTAGCGCGTATTCACTCTTGGCCCCTTAGTGGCAGTATGGGAGAATGACAGTCTGTTACATTTTTCATCACATATGAGTCTTGAGTTAGCGCGTATTCACTCTTGGCCCCTTAGTGGCAGTATGGGAGAATGACAGTCTGTTACATTTTCCATCACATACGAGTCTTGAGTTAGCGCTTTTTCACTCTTGGCCCCTTAGTGGCAGTATGGGAGAATGACAGTCTGTTACATTTTCCATCACATACGAGTCTTGAGTTAGCGCTTTTTCAGTCTTGGCCCCTTAGTGGCAGTATGGGAGAATGACAGTCTGTTACATGTTCATCACATATGACTCTTGAGTTAGCGCCTGGAGGTTTGCTAGGGCCGGAATCATATACGAACCCGCAGGTATACCATGGGTTTGAGATTTTTTCGGCTCTGCTTAAGGCTTTAACCCTTAACCCTTAAGTCCGCAGCTAGCGTGCCTTCCACATTCAGGGGGCGTCGGGATTCACATGTGAGCGCCTCCCTAGCGTGACTAGTGTCGCCCTCGTGTGGAAATCAGGCAGCTATGCCTCAGTGGCCGTGGTCTGTTTCATCACCGAGATACAGCCGTGCGCAACACCTGGAATCACATTTCTTGAATTTCCCCTGGGGATCAATAAAGTATCTATCTATCTATCTATCTATCTATCTATCTATCATATGAATCGGGGTCTACTGCCAATAGCCAAGGCCCATAGCTTGGAGTTCAGCCCGCTCTCCTTGGTCACAAGAGATGTGTACACCTTCAGCCTAAAACCAGCAGGTTCCCCACGGTTGTCACCCTATTGAAACCCTGTCTCCTGCTTAACCTTCCCTTCCTATTCACGCTGTACATCTGCATACACATATATGAATGTATCTAAACATCTGTGTATTAGGCTACATATTACATATGTATACCTGTACATCTGTACATTGCCTTATATATAGTAGTACAGCATATTTTGTATATTAACATACTTCACATTGCTCTTTAGTAAATCAATACTTATTCATACCCATCTTTACCCTGCTACTTGCCCTTCCTATTAGATGCTAAACTGTATTTCCGTTACTCTGTATTCACACATATTGACAATAAAACTATTAAGACCACAATTAGACATCTCATTCCAAGATACGGTGTACAATGAAACACTACATTACCATATAATATTTGACTCATGATTGCAAAACCCTTTACCATGAAGCACATATGATTACTGGCCACCATGCATATATGGTGTACTCTATCAGATATCATATATGATAGCAGGGTTGTCTTTTAAACTGTGGGTTTGAGCGTCATATGTGACAATCATTTAGTGGATTCCCCATATACGATGCCATTGCAGTGGTCTTCAGATGTGATATCTCTAGCAGTGGATTTCACATATGATGCCACCAGGGGTTAGTCAGCATTTGTGGTGGTGGGTTCCACATTTGGATCTGAGCAAGATGCTAAACTGTATTTTCGTTACTCTGTATTCACACATATGTATTGACAATAAAACTATTAAGACCACAATTAGGCAAGATACAGTATACAATGAAACACTACATTACCATATAATATTTGACTCATGATTGCAAAAGCCTTTACCATGAAGCACATATGATTACTGGCCACCATGCATATATGGTGTACTCTATCAGATATCATATATGATATCAGATATCATATATGATATCTGATAGAGTACACCATATATGCATGGTGGCCAGTAATCATATGTGATATCAAAAGCCTCTATTGGCTGGCCATATGTGGTGTTCAGTGAAACTCTTTAAAATGTGTGTGGTGTGAGAGTGACCAGGAGAAGATAGAGATTGCGAATGATGGCAGACCCTAGTGCAGCACCTGAAGCTTCTACCGTGCCTCAAGATGAGAGAACCAGTGGACAATCAGCAAATACATCAGACGTCAGAGATGTGACACTGAACCCTGTCCGCAGTGCATCGAAACGAACCTCTGGTGTGCAGCAAGGGAGGAGTGTGGACTCTGAAGGGCTTTTTGACCCTAAAAGGATGAGACTGACACCAATATCAAGGCCCATCATACCTCTCAGAGATGATGACCAGATGGGTGAGTCTTCTGCAAGGTCCAGACATGACACATCAAGAGCAATCACACCTCCCAGAGACGACGATGACGACGACGACGACGATGAAGAGTTGGATGTGTCCTCTGCAGAAGAGGTGGACCAACCCAGCTCCATACCATCAACAGCCACGGTCAGCTTGAGGGATGTGGCGCTTGAGAACACGAAAGCCCTATTAATCGAGTTTGAAAAGTGCAGTGACATCAAGGATTTTCTACATGCTGATATTCGCCTCCCAATTCACTCCACTATCGTCTCAGATCCCAACTGCCTGGACTACAGATTTGATGTTGATGGAATAATGTGCTATCAACTCGCATGTACGAGTGGGTGCCGACAATTACCCTCCCCGAGCGCTGAACTGGGCCACTTCTCTACGCTTCTGCAACAGAAGGAGAAGGAACCTATTCCGGATCACCGAGTGTGAAGTTCCCACTCTGATAGCGGAGGATGTAAAGCGAACCTCCAGATTTCGGGGACTCTCTCTGGAATTCCGTGCTGGCGCTGACTGCATGGGTACAGGAGTCGACCGGGTCGTGGATTATGGGACATTTCTGACAGACAAAATCACTGAGTCATCTTTGTTATGCCGATATGATGGAAAAGAGATGTTCTACAGTAAAACCAAAATGCAATGATGTCGTTAAACAATTTGCAGACATAAATAAACATTTCAAAGGTTTATCCATTATCACTTGTGTCAGTTGCTTGTTTGGTATGTAATAATAATAATAATAATAATAATAATAAGAATTTTGCAGTAAAAACTGGAATCTTTTTGGAACGAAACCCCCTTTCATCCTCCTTTGCCCATCGTGTCACTCAAAAGCTGTTGTTCATGTCACCCCGAGCACATGGCTACTTACCATATGACGTATTAAAGGCACCAGCACACATTTAAAGCAACAAGGCCTGTTTTTTAAAAGGTGCATTTATGTTTGCATGGTTTTAGCCTTATGAATGGCTCAAAGTTAGTAAAGTAAAGTAAAGTAAAACATTGATTTTATGACTTGTTTCTGCATTTAAATAAACAAAATATGTATTAGTATTATTGTATTGGAGTTATTTGCATGGTTTTAGCCTTATGAATGGCTCCAGGTTTAAAAAGTAAAGTTAAAAAGAATGTAAATAGACAAAGACAAGGTTGTAATCAATGAAATGTTTATTAAAAATATTTAAAATGTAGAACAGGGCAATCAAACAGACAATAATAGTAATAATAATAAAAATATAACAATAATAATAAAAAATCTAACAATTAGAATACAATGGTCCTGAAGTAATTGATAGCTGACAAAATGTATATCGCTTTGGATAAAAGCGTCTGCTAAATGCATAAATGTAATCACATATGACTCTTTTAATAGCATGTTTTCACTCTGGGCCCTTTAGCGACAGTATATGAGAATGACAGTCTGTCTGTGTCTATGAGAGAGAACACAGTCTAGCAGAGTGTGTGTGTGTGTGTGTGTGTGTGTGTGTGTGAGAGAGAGAGAGAGAGAGAGAGAGACTCCAGATGTTTGGTCTTTTGTGTTGCTTTTCTGCCTTCCATTCTGCTCAAATAAAGTGGTTGAATGATTTGACAGTCTGTTTTTGCCTCACCTACCAAGACACACCTACCAGTCCGGTCAAACCCCCATGTTCTCGCAGGACGGCACCTCTATTGTTTTCATCAGGAGGTGTGTAGGCACCCCCTGTTGGGAAGGAGCCTCGGCACCCTGTGTTTTACACTGTCCATTTCAGACCCTAGTCTCTACCTTACAGGTGGTCTTTGAACTTGAACACACACACACACACAAAGTGTCTGCTCAGGGAGGTGGAGCTGCCCCATCACACACACACACACACACACACACACACACACACACACAAAGTGTCTGCTCAGGGAGGGGGAGCTGCCCCATCACAGGTTTCAAAACTCCTCCCAATCGATTGTGTCATACGTGCACTGAAAAAAAACAAAAAGACAGAAGACATGTGGATATTGCTCTAGTGAAACTAAAATGGGATTCACAAGCCATGAAAATCAGAAGTGAAAAGAATATTTATGGTCTGCTTTTGTCAAAAAATGTACAGTTAAAGTCAGTAACAAAGATTCACAGGACTGGAGAGAACACAGATTGCAGAGGGATATAGAGGGAATGCACTTGATTACTTGTTACTTGATTACTAGATTCATATTAACCTCTTGCGGGAACTGTTGGTCAAGGATAGCCATGGGGTCTTGGCTGTAATCTGGCAACTCAGTGATATGTTTGTGGCAGCACTTTTTTCTGGGGCAACACCAGGCTCACTTAGCAGAATGGAAACGGAGAAAAATACATTAGTGAATGAACATGGCATTCCTAACTCTGCAAGATTCATGGCCTGTCTTCCAGACTACAGACTGCATTTGTGCAGCGCCACATTACAATACAGTTGTTTCCTGGCGATATACAGTCATTATTAAAGAGGAATGGTCAGGGAAAGTACAGTTAGTACTTCCTGGCTCATGTGGCCCACAGAGGATGAAGAGCTGCAACTAAGTACATGTCATTTCTAAAGCAAATTTAAAACAGCTCATGTTATGGTCATGTTCAGCACTGGCAAGAAAAGCATAAAACAATAACTGTAGCTGGGTTGTAATGAAATGGATGTATTATAGGAGAAGGACAAAAAAGGAGGAAAAACACACACACACACACACACACACACACACACACACACACACACACACACACAAAAAAAAAAAAAGTGAAAACGTAGAAAAGTGAAGTTAAAAATGAAACATCTGTGGTGGGCGTTCCAGAGTATGAGAGCGTGGTGGGAAAATCAGTTGATTGACCTGGAGGATTACATACTCCCGGGTCTCTTGGATACTCCTGCCTCATCTTCAACGACACGTGTGGGGGTAAAACATTCCAGGGAGGATGGTGCAGTGCCTTCTCCTGGCCCTCGACTGCTTCCTAACCTTTACCAAGTGGTTTTCCTTCGATACACTAATGGGATAGAGTAGGTCAGCGGGAATCCAACGGCGCCTCGTTAGGAAAAAAAAAAAGTTAAAGAGTGGGGCTTGTTGAGGTCCTGTGTTGCATTGTGTCAGTGTTGTGCAAGTCAGAGCCTTGCGTAGCCAAAGTGATGTAAAAAATATATGTGAAATGCCTGCATCAAGTACTCCCAGAAGAGCACAGAGTAATATCTTAGTTTTGACTGGTGTTCATACACATGTATGTTGATTGGCATCCATGTGTTTCACCATGTCTCAGTGATGACATTCAATCTCAGGGGGTTCTTAAATCCATTTCAGTCCCCAATGTGTCCAAAAATGTGCCTTGTGCTTGTTTGTTTTTTACATGAGATTATGAATGTGGTTATTATTATGCTGTTATGAACACTATATAAATACATTTTTGTTATGTCTTTAATCATTTGACATAAACAATATTGTAATAATGCAAAATGTTTACACAAAACAATTCCACAGTGATCATTAACCAGAATTCATGTTTTTAGCTATATAAAAGTTGACAAAAGAAGTGTGACACACACATGAATTTAGTTTATATTTAGAGCACTGCACTGCTGGGGATAGGTGGCAGAGGTCCCAGCATCGTCAGTTGTGAAATCAAGATCTGGTCTTTTTGAGGAACACACAAGAGAACAGGGGTGTCTCTTTCCAGCTTCAAGAAACTTCAAGACCCAACTCTTTAGAGAGCACCTCCTGTCTTAGCACTTACCCTGCATTACCGTCTCCACCCTGTACAGCACTACTTTCTTCTACACACTTCCCTCTATGTAGCTTGATTGTTAATCCTCGTTTGTATGTCGCTTTGGATAAAAGCATCTGCTAAATGCATACATGTAATGTAATGTAATGTAATGTAATATTCACCTGTCCAGGACATGGTTCTGTTGTTCCCCAGGGCTACCCGGAACATTGTTCACCTGCAATACAAACAAACAGCGATTTATGTAAATTTCCTAACCCCTAAGCTTGGATCATCTACAGAAACAACAGCAATGAAAACAACAAATACACACACACACACACACACAAAACAAGTTAAGAAAAAAACATACCACTTCTTTTTCATTTGTAACGACATCTGCCGTGGAGCGTCCTGGGTTATTGAGCACAAAAAAGCCTTTGCTCTCCAATCTCTCAATGAGTGCACGGCAGGGATCTGCGCTGTTCATTAACTCCGCGATCTCACCGTATTCCCAACTTCTGGCCACCTTGGTCCAGTCTTTTTGGGATGTCTTTGCTTGCCTGAGTCGTTCTTTCCGCATTTCCTCCGTGTCTTTTTTCATGCAGACCTTTCTCATATGCGTGGACAAGTTTCCATACGGCTTTTTGCATTTAAGGCAGTAAATGATTTGCCTGTCAGGTCCGTCCCTATAAAAAACATAAATAAACAATGATTTACACACTGTTACAACTGGCTCATGCAGACACGTGCAGAAACAACGGAAGAGTGGATAGGCCTAAAGAGGTCCATCACAATCCACATACACAGAGTCATGAGATCACTGGGATGTGCAATCCCATTTTTAAAATATCAACCTGCCAGGGACTGCAGATGAAAACTAGTTAGTGACTAAATCTGGTACATTTACATGTTATACGTGTGTATATGTTGCGTGTGGAAAATTTTTTATCATAAAGTGTGTTTTATAATCATTTGAAATGTATTAATTTGTAAAAATGTAACTATTGCTGTTTTGAGTGTATTTATGACACATTTTTTATGCAAGTAACAGAAGATATGTTTAAGCAATGAATATGTAAATTAATGTAAATATGTATCTATTGTTGTTTTGAGTGTCTTATGACACACGTTTTTTTGCGAGTAGTATAAAAGATATGCTAAAGCAATGAATATGTAAATTAATGTAGAAATACTGAATACAGTATTTGAATGATAATTGACTGATGTCAATTTTTGATTGTTGTCTATTTGTATTTAACATTTCGTACACATTATACGCTACTTCTCATTAATTAGCACAATGAATGAATATGAATAATAATGAATTAATAAAAGTAATACTACTACTAATAATAATAGTAATAATAATAAGTAGTAGTAGGCCTAGTAGTAATAAAACACACCTGGTAGTTATGGTTCCATTTAGAACCATTAGAATGTAAAATAATGGCACCCCTGATGGTTCATCATATAGAACCTTTTTAAAAGGTTCCATTTGGAACCATTTTTTCTTAGACTATAGTCTAAGGTAAATTCCTTTTCTGACTTCTTTCTCTTTATCGCCATGGCATTTAGAATAAAGAATAAAGTTCGCGAACCGTTCTGGTTTTGTTGCCAGCATAAAAACCAGCTTACCATCGGCCTATCCGCAAATTTTAAACACAAGGGATGAATTGAACGATGACGAAGTCGGACATAGGCAAAGTTCATATTGGGAAAAAAGTTTTGGAATTTGGAACTCTAGCTTTTCCCCGCTGCAGTCTTTTAATGCCATCTAATCATAATGTGCGCATTCTACGCCATACTTAAGCCCAAATCACACCCAAGATTCGCAGCGAGATGAGCAGCAACTTGATGCAACCTTGCAACTGTGACCAGACATGTGAATGCTTTGCGACGGCTTGTAACGACGTGCAACATCTAATTCACACTGCTGTAACCTCCTTTCTGTAACGGTTTCGTGTCATTGCGAATCTTTAAACAGACGATCTGACGGGTTTTAGAAGATTAAATAACCCGAAACTAAAAAACAGACCAGGCCTCTACTGGAGACCGGCCTTTAACCCAAACCTGTAGCCACGCCAGGCGTTTAAAAGAGACAGGCGTCTCTTAGGGACTCGGCGATTATTTGAAGTTTTACGGTACTCGAACACACATTTTCTCTGTCTGTCCCCCTGTCCCCCCATCCACTCTGGGACACAAAGTCCATGTCCAGACAATGACTAGGTGGCAGAACGCATGCTGGTGCCAGATCTATGTAGTATTAATGTGGAACTTGTAATTTGATTGGAAAGCATACTTTCTCCCCCTTCATGTGCATCATTGTAAATAAAACCAGCATCTGACTTGGGCTCCAAAAATCACCCATGTTTCATGATCTTTCTGAAATGTCTTTTATCTCTGGTGTTCTGCAGTGCTGTATACGGAAATGTTGCCAATGTTGCCGATGAACCGCCCCCCCCCCCCCCCCCCCCCCCAGCGCACCCCCCCTGGTTGACCCCCCCTCCCCGGAGACAGAACAGAATGGGTAAATCCAGTATGAAGCAAAATACTCAATTTGTGTATTTGTGTTACATTATTACTCATTATTTTTCTCTCTCTTTTTGTTCCAGATGCCACCCCATCACGGTCATTTTCTGTGTAGTTTGTCTTGTTATTCTTTTGTTGCTTTTTGTTATTATTTTTTGTACCATTAAAATGCTTGAGTAAATTTTACTTCCATTTGCTTTATTTTGTTGCTTCAAACACATAGAACATGGGTGGGCAAACTCTTCGGTATGCAGGCCAGATACTGAAAAATGTAAGCTGCCAAAGGCCAGTGTAAATAAGAGCACCCGTTTTTTAACCAGCAGGCCTTCTAAAACATTCTGCATGATGCTACACTCACTCTCACAGCACTAAATCTATGATGTGTGACACATATCTGCTCTAATATTACATTAATGTAACAATGGGTGATGTGTGTGTTTGAGAGAGACGGAGAGAGACAGAGAGAGAACATAGTCTAGCAGTGTGTGTGTATGTGTGTATGTATGTGTTTGTGTGTGAGAGAGAGATATTGGGCAGAGTCTAGAACTTTGAACATACACATACGTTCTTTTTTGGTGCTTAAAAGCGGCATATAGGAGGCAAATCCAGCACAGCAATGTCAGCAAACACCAGAAAAATGTTTGTCTCATTCATCTAACCAGTCCAAGTCAAGACCTTCACCTCTGAATGATGTCTTGTTTACGCCATAGTCCCACAAGATTTCGTCATTGCACTGGATATCCTTTGATGCCAGGAACAGTATAGTGTCTCTGCAACCATCAGGGAATTTCAATTGGAAATGTACCGGCTTGACATTGAATTTCTTTTTAGAATGATTCATCCTCCTCCCAAATGTGTCTTTAAGGGGGTGACATTCACAAGGGAAGGTCTGTGCATCGATACAAAGACTGGCACCACCTCTGGTCTTGAAAAAAAAAAGATAGCCCATTTCTCCACTCTGCTGTTCTGAAAGCAATTTCTTTCCTTCAGATGCCGGGATTATTCGGCCATGGTAGTCACAAAGGACATCTCCTTTGGTGAATGGCATGGTGGCAACGACACCTACAACAGAACAGACTAGAATATTTACGGCCATGTCCATTTCAAATCTTGACATTGCTTTTCATTTGTTATGTTTCTTGTTTGCTCACCTTTTCCCTTATCTCCACCAAAGTCCTGGATCTGAAGCCCTTTCCATTTTTGCTCCGAAACTGCCTTTATGATTTTGCCATCCTTTTCAATGCTCGTCTTCTGTTCAGATATCCAAGCCTGAAGAATATCCTTAAGGTCCGGGAGGTTTGCGTGCCACTTTTCTTTGGAGATGACGAGACGGACTTTGTCCAAAGTCGGTTGATGCCTGCCAATGTGAGCTGAGATGGAATTGTAAGCTGGTGTCAGTACAGAAACAATGAAAATCAGCACACCTTCTCTTTTAGAGTATCTACAACATTCTTTTTTGTTTTCAAAGACATGACACTTATGACATGATGCATGGCATGATGCTTACCGAGGATATAATTTAAGCGCATCTTGTACTGCTCTCCTCTCCACTTGTCATAAACGTCACGGCCTTCAAATCCAGCGCTCATCCTCCTCTTTTTTGTGGGTGGTTCGTCGTTGAGAGTGACGGGAAACATTTCAACAAATGTTTCAAACTGGTCAAGAGCTGTTGTATTCAAAGCTGAGGAAGAAGAGCTATGAGAATAGGTTAATTTCAGGACTGCTGGGTGTACTTTCAAAAGCGCTACATTAAAGCATTCACTCATTCGTATAGCACATACCTTTCACCAGATTGTAAGAATGTGAAATGAATAAATATCAGAACAAGAGGCTTTCGCGTAATAGTCAAAAGATAATGCGCCTTTACTGTAGCCTACGGTATAGAGTTTGCGAGGTGGAAAACGAGAGGAAATAGTAGCGTTTAAAATGTCCTTTTAAATTGTAGCCTAATAATGCACTGTTGAGCATTTTAAATCCGAAATAATAAGGAATGTGAGGAGGTTGCTATTAACTTTAAATCTACAATCAAAACTATCTTTGATTATATTTGAGTCGTCTGCTCACAACTGAGTAAATGGGAAAAAAATACATATGGTTTACACTGGTGTGCATGACACAGACCTTGGAAGAACATATACCACTGCTTGCACACACCTCCCACTAGCTGTCTGTGTATCCTCTGGAATCGGCTCACTGCTTTGAGTCGTCTGCTCACAACTGAGTAAATGGGAAAAAAATACATATGGTTTACACTGGTGTGCATGACACAGACCTTGGAAGAACATATACCACTGCTTGCACACACCTCCCACTAGCTGTCTGTGTATCCTCTGGAATCGGCTCACTGCTTTGAGTTTTCTGCTCACAACTGACAACATGGAAAGATAAATATGCTTTACCTATGTATGCATGACATGAACTGTGAAAAAAATAGAACCTGATCCAATTTAAACATCTTCTAGCTGGTGTCTGTGGATCAACTTATACAGTGTACTTGTGTGTGTGTGTGTATGTGTGTGTGTGTGTGTGCACAGTACATATACTTACAACTTCCAAAGACGTTGTAAATCTGTTTTTGTGTTTGCAATGGGACCACCATTCTGTCCTAGAAAGAAGCAGCCTTCGTCGTCCATATATTCATCTTGTCTAAGTAAAGCCAGTGGCCGTATCTTGGTAAAGTACAACTCAAACCACTGTTGAATTAAATGAAAATATCAGCAACCAGATTGAATTTGGAATACATTATTCAAGTCGTTTAGACTGTGGCAACATACAGTACCTCTTCTTCTTCCTTTCTGAGTGTACAGGCCACTGAATTATCACTGAATTGGATGGTCACACCACTTGATGTCTGCTGTCTATCAACCCAACCTGCAGTCTGTAGAGCAGATGGTATACATGAATGAGCACAATTTTTTTGAAACAGGTATAATTTCTTACCTTTAAATGTATGCAAAGCATTTCATGACTGAGATGATTTAATTTTGTTGTGCAGGAATAAAATTTGGACACTTGCGTACTTTGAAAGTCTCTATACTCTTCAAAGATTTGTTGTATACCACAGACAACACGCCCATACAAAAGTATCGGAACTGTGTCGTGTAGTTTGTTGCCACGTTCACTCCAGTCTTAAGTTTGGCAACCATACTGCGCATCCACGGAGTGACGTCTTGCAGAAGCTGCCGTTGCTCAGCTGGAGAGCTAATTATAACCAACAACAGATGAGAGACACATATTAGACACCTTATGAACACTAATAAAGATTGAAACCATAAGTCATTTAAAGGGAGAATCTAACCTTTCCGATGGGTCTTTGACTATAAAGAAGCCCTTGCTTTTCAGCCGGTCGATGAGGGCACGGAGGGGATCTTCCTCATTCATTAAGGAATCAACCTCATGGTACTCCCAACGTCTGCCCACTCTCGTCCATTCTTTTTGGGATATTTTGGCCTTGGTCAACTCAGCGTTACGCTCTTCTTCTGTGTTGTCCTTCATACAGGCCTTCTTAAGGTGACTTGACAAATTTTCATGAGGCTTCTCACTAACTTTGAGCCATTCATAAGGCTAAAACCATGCAAACATAAATGCACCTTTTAAAAAACAGGCCTTGTTGCTTTAAATGTGTGCTGGTGCCTTTAATACGTCATATGGTAAGTAGCCATGTGCTCGGGGTGACATGAACAACAGCTTTTGAGTGACACGATGGGCAAAGGAGGATGAAAGGGGGTTTCGTTCCAAAAAGATTCCAGTTTTTACTGCAAAATTCTTCTTCTTATTATTATTATTATTATTACATACCAAACAAGCAACTGACACAAGTGATAATGGATAAACCTTTGAAATGTTTATTTATGTCTGCAAATTGTTTAACAACATCATTGCATTTTGGTTTTACTGTAGAACATCTCTTTTCCATCATATCGGCATAACAAAGATGACTCAGTGATTTTGTCTGTTAGTAATGTCCCATAATCTTATAAAATCCACGACCCGGTCGACTCCTGTACCCATCCAGTCTATCTTCATCTTTCAGCGCCAGCACGGAATTCCAGAGAGAGTCCCCGAAATCTGGAAGTTCGCTTTACATCCTCCGCTATCAGAGTGGGAATTTCACACTCTGTGATTCGGAATAGGTTCCTTCTCCTTCTGTTGCAGAAGCGTAGAGAAGTGGCCCAGTTCAGCGCTCGGGGAGGGTGATGGTCGGCACCCACTCGTACATGCCGCGGCTCTCTTTGCAGAACAGCCGGAGATTGTCCAAAGCAGGATCCTTCCACGAGTCCACATTTGGGCTCTGCAATAACAAGGCACACAAGAATTAGCATGACCTAAACACGAACTTAACCTACAAATAGCTGCAGCATAAATGTCATGATAGGTTAAACAGGAACTGAAGTGATGCAAAAGTGTAGCCTACCGTGATAAGAATGTAGTGAACGTCTTTAGATTCCTCCGACTCGTCAATGCCAACGATACTGGCAAGGCGCTCGATGTCATTCACCCTCACGATGTTGATGTCGTTTTCCAAGCAAAAAGCCTGGATGAGGGTGAAGTGAATCTGACGGGCAATGTCGCATTCATACTCCTCGTCAATCACTAACACGCAGCATGCCACATTTTCTGGATAACTGTTGAATGACAATGACACTTGGTTAGAAACTGATTCAAATAACCATGTCATGTAACAATAGCAGATATATTTATCAGGTTCCAGAAAGATTTCTTATCCAGAAATATTCACTGCTTTACTTACACATTCATGACTTTTGCTGATTCGTATACCCCGACTGTCAAGCAATCTTGATTCTTCGCCGAAACGAGTAGCTCTTCCAAAGCAGTACCGATGACCTGCATTCTGTGGATAAGAGAATAACGAGTTAAATCACTATTGTAAGCAATTGCGCAGGAGATTTTATTTGGGTCGTCAGCACAATTTATGTTGTCTAATAGGCCTAATTTATACCATTTAGCCAGGAAAGCTATCAGTTTTCTATTAGGATAGTTGGCTATTGGACATGGCTATTCAATTTGCGTCATAGGCTGTAGATAGTTTTGATTGTAGATTTAAAGTTAATAGCAACCTCCTCACATTCCTTATTATTTCGGATTTAAAACGCTCAACAGTGCATTATTAGGCTACAATTTAAATATACATTTTAAACCGTCACTCTCAACGACGAACCACCCACAAAAAAGAGGAGGACGAGCGCTGGATTTGAAGGCCGTGACGTTTATGACAAGTGGAGAGGAGAGCAGTACAAGATGCGCTTAAATTATATCCTCGGTAAGCATCATGTCATAAGTGTCATGTCTTTGACAACAAAACAGAATGTTTTGAGATACTCTAAAAGAGAAGGTGTGCTGATTTTCATTGTTTCTGTACTGACACCAGCTTACAATTCCATCTCAGCTCACATTGGCAGGCATCAACCGACTTTGGACAAAGTCCGTCTCGTCATCTCCAATGAAAAGTGGCACGCAAACCTCCCAAGATTTGAAATGGACATGGCCGTAAATATTCTAGTCTGTTCTGTTGTGTCGTTGCCACCATGCCCTTCACCAAAGGAGATGTCGTTTGTGACTACCATGGCCGAATAATCCCGGCATCTGAAGGAAAGAAATTGCTTGCAGAACAGCAGAGTGGAGAGTGGAGACATGCTATCTTTTTTTTTTTTTTCAAGACCAGAGGTGGTGCCAGTCTTTGTATCCATGCACAGACCTTCCCTTGTGAATGTCACCCTCTCAAAGACACATTTGGGAGGAGGATGAATCATTCTAGAAAGCAATTCAATGTCAAGCCGGTACATTTCCAGTTGAACCATCCCTGATGGTTGCAGAGACACTATACTGTTATGGCATCAAGTCAAGTCAAGTCAGATTTATTTGTATAGCACATTTAACATGCACAGAGTGCAACCCAAAGCGCTTCACATATAAGACATTGTCATTGACACAGACTAACAAAGACAATAGATGCCGGACGGAGCGGCGTAGTCGCCAGCGTACCCGTGACACCAAGACATACATTTAAGAAATAACAAACACAAAAGATGCCGGACGGAGCGGCGTAGTCGCCAGTGTACCCGTGACACCAAGACATACAAGAAACAAATTAATAAATAAAATAAAATTAGTCCAATTTCCAAACGGCTGAATATGTCCAAGGGGCAAAGATGACCCGCGTGACAACTGCGCACAGCTGTGTCTTCACGATGCAACACCAAAAGTTCTTAATAACTGACCAACCCGGAGAATCCACTGGCAGTCTGGAGAGCACTGGAAGGACAAATGGTCGCTGTCAATGTTCACCGAGTTGCTGATCTGTAGCATCACCTACGACTTCAGAGTGTTCATTGCTTCCAGTGCTCTCCAGACTGCCACGGTAACGTTAAATCCTCCGGGTTGGACACAGCTGTGTGCCTTCATCATTGCCCTTGGACTATTTCAGCCGGTTAACTAGATTCAACCAACTGGACTAAATTAACATGAGTTTTCTTTTTAAAATGTCTTATTAATTATTTATTTTATTATTTGTTTTTGGTTGTTTGTTTGTTATCCGTCTTGAATGTTTCATATGTTGTATGTTTCACGTGTCATGGGTACGCTGGCGACTACGCCGCTCCATCCGGCATCGTTTGTGTTGTTATGTGTCTTGTTTGTTGGAGCGCTTTGGATTGCACTATGTGCATGTTAAATGCGCTTTAAAAATAAATCTGACTTGACTTGACTTGACAAGACAGTCCGAATTTGTGATGGGCGACCCTGCTGATTATCAGCTCGGTGGTCCTAGACAGTGACCGTTTGTTGTTTCATGGTTGACGCGGTCATCAGAGTTTCTTAGCACTCAATCCAGACTCCAGGCACCGGTAGATGCTAGCATAGCAGCTCGCATGTCAGTCGCAGCTCGGTGGTCGTGGCAGCTGCAGATCTCTTGCAGATTGAGGCACCCTTGCTGAGCAATCCCTCCGTCCAGACATTGCATGTGCAGCGTCACGGATGGATGAGGGACTTCAGAGACATAAGGCAGGCTAGCCAAGGCGCTCATCAGCCCAATGGAAGCTGGTTAACGTTAACGTTAACTTGACGTTGATGGTGTCAGCCGAGTTTGTTAATCAGAAAAAAGGACTAAGAATAAAACAATCGAAAATAACATAAATAAAGAGTGATTACATTTAACTTGAAAAATAAATACAAAAAATTAACAGAACATTACATAAAATTACGAACATTACATAAATACAAACAAAAACATGATGCCAGACGGAGCGGCGTGTCTCGCCAGCGTCCCCGTAACCTAGCAACTGCCATCAAAGGATATCCAGTGCAATGACGAAATCTTGTGGGACTATGGCGTAAACAAGACTGGTTAGATGAATGAGTGACATTTCTCATTGCAAACAAAAATGTTTGCAGACGTTGCTGTGCTGGATCTGCCTCCTCTATGCCGCTTTTAAGCACCTAAAAAGAAAATATGTGTATGTTGATTTGCATTCAAATAAAGTTCAAAGTTCTAGACTCTGCACAATCTCTCTCTCTCTCACACAAACACATACATACACACATACACACACACTGCTAGACTATGTTCTCTCTCTGTCTCTCTCCGTCTCTCTATCTCTCTCTCTCAAACACACACACACACTCTCTCTTCTCTTTCTCTCTGTCTCTCTCACACACACACACACACACTGCTAGACTGTCATCTCCCAATCTCTCTCTCTCTCACACACACACACACACTCTGTCCACGCATATGAGAAAGGTCTGCATGAAAAAAGACACGGAGGAAATGCGGAAAGAACGACTCAGGCAAGCAAAGACATCCCAAAAAGACTGGACCAAGGTGGCCAGAACTTGGGAATACGGTGAGATCGCGGAGTTAATGAACAGCGCAGATCCCTGCCGTGCACTCATTGAGAGATTGGAGAGCAAAGGCTTTTTTGTGCTCAATAACCCAGGACGCTCCACGGCAGATGTCGTTACAAATGAAAAAGAAGTGGTATGTTTTTTTCTTAACTTGTTTTGTGTGTGTGTGTGTGTATTTGTTGTTTTCATTGCTGTTGTTTCTGTAGATGATCCAAGCTTAGGGGTAAGGAAACTTACATAAATCCCTGTTTGTTTGTATTGCAGCTGAACAATGTTCCTGGTAGCCCTGGGAAACAGAACCATGTCCTGGACAGGTGAATATTACATTACATTACATGTATGCATTTAGCAGATGCTTTTATCCAAAGCAACTTTTCATGCACTGTAATTAAAGTGTAGCCTGGCACATGAATCAAGCTTTCCAGTGGGGTATACTACGAAGCACGTTAGACATATCTAGGCTATGTAGACATATCGAGGCTTGACAAAGCCTTGACTCAGGGGTATACGTTAAGTGATAGTACGATAGCAGTTATGTGATATATTTGTCAAACTAGGCTTTCATCTCAGATTTGTGTGCGTTCTCGGTGTTGGGATGACATTGGCCAATCGTGAAACGTGGAGACGCACAAGACCGCCGCTATTTAAAAACAATTACTTCCGCATTCATGAGCGATAGCTTAATCTACACTGCGGTAATTTTTTGTGTCTAACATATAACATCAAATAAATCAATTGTCATCAGTTGTTGTATGGTATGCATGTCCACAGTGGGATATTTGCACGCACAGCACTATTAAAGCGCATTCGAGATCCAAAATGTTAGTAGAGGTGGAGCTCCACCTGTAAGATATATGACAGAATCCTACACGTGAGATAACTTCGTTTTTAAGACAATTGATTGGTCAGTGGGCAGTAGATTACACGATTTGAGCTATAACTTAGCACATAACCTCCTCCAGACCAGGTTTGGTCGACAGCATAAGATGCCATGGTGATATAGCGACACTAAAACAAATCCACTTTCGTGTCACAGCATACCCTAGCTTTGAGCGCAACATACCTCGCTAACCCACTAATCGAGATTCGTAGTACACCCCACAGTTCTAGTACATCGTAATCTGTAGGAAATGATCCGTCCTTACTCATATGATTATCGACATCAACAACAAACACTTTGCCTGCAAAGTTTTCTAAGCTGTTTACGTTTTATATTTTTTTAAAAATTGATTAGCCATCACCTATACTAAAACTGAAAACAATAAAACACAGAATTCTGCTTTGTTTGCAATTTAATATTATGCTAGTATTTAACTACCAGTGGCTTGATGGTGCAACAATTGTATTGTAGGCCTACTCTACTTTTTTTTAATTGTCCTAGAATTGTTGAGAGAATTGTTTAAAAACCTTAAACTGTTTACCCATGTTATTCGTTAGGTTATAATGTGTCAGCCTAATGTAATGTAACAACTTCACTTAAATACCTTAGTTGTATTGAACAATTGTACAATTGCAGACATTCCTTGTTTTGGTATAACTGTTAAACTTGTTTGCTTTTGCCTTTTAGGCTCCAGACCAGACCAGTGGTGATGACCGTGTATGACATTACGTGTGTGCCTGTCTGTGTGCACACCTGTCAACCATACATCTCTGACAATGTTGCTACCATATCTCAACATATCTGTGCACATACCATTTAACCATACTGAGACTTATCTGAGATCAACACTGAGATATTCTGAGAACTATATTGTTGTGTGAGGATTAAACTATATGGAACATGTATACCTGTGAATCGTATTTGTCAACTATTCATACTTTTGAATCATACCTGTGTTGTGACATCTGTGAAACTTAGCTGTGCTGTTAGACCTCTGTTTTTAGACCTGAGCTGTGCTGTGTGAAAATCAGGATTCTAACCTAAGTTCTATCTAAAACTGATCATCTCTTTTATTCTTCAGTGTAGTATCACCATCAAATTTGACCTAATACCAATAACTGAGGCCTAGCTGTTGCTGCCAGTTCAGAATTAAAATTGATAAATAGATAGATAAGACAGCAATTCTATAAGTTCTATAAGAATGCAAATTCAGTAGACATCTGGTTTCTCCCTGATTATTGGTTAACTTTAAAATAGATTTCAACCTGGCCTACCCTGGAATTACATTTTCTAGTTCTTTTTATTCTTCCTCTTTAGCAGCAACCAAAACCATCAATGAGTGCAAAAAAGACATTTCTGATTTAATAAAGCAGGCACAGCCAAGCTCAAAACAATGTGTGTCAGACTTGATCCATGTCTGTCCAAGCACAAGATATTCATAATTACCAACAAACATTGACTGCATTTTGGTGGCAAAAGGAGAGAAGTGCCGCACACTCCCGAGTTACACAAATAAGCCTTTAATGTGACAACGTTTCGGCCTGTCGGCCTTCCTCAGGTCACGTGTAAAATAACAGGTAGTACCTTGCCTTTTAAAGGGGAAGCTTAATTGCTCCCACCTGACACATAATTAGGTTACAAACAGGTGTCAATTAGTGTTCAATTGGTTACAATGAAGGGTTGGACACAAGGTTTTCACATAACAATCAACATAAGTTTTTTTCAATCATAGTCCACATCTTTAGTACTACATTCTGTTATTTTAGGAGGAAAAAACAAAAGAAAAAGATCAAAGATCAAAAGACAATATTACAGCATCAGTCCAAATGGATCATCATAAATAATATCATCCGTTAATCATAGTAAGTCTATATGTCAAGTATCAATCACAAGACACATTTTAAATCAATCACAAGAAACATTTTAAATCAAAATCCACCAAAAAAACCAAAAATGTTCCCTTCTTGATAACAACAGATCTAGGTTACCACCCCTAGGGGGCAGAGTCACCTTCTCGATTCCAATGTATTTTAATGAAGAAATGGGGTGATTAAACTCCACAAAATGAGCTGCTACAGGATAATTTAAGTTCTTATATCTTAGTACTTCTGTGCTCTGCAATCCGCATTTTTAGATCTCTAGATGTTTTGCCCACATATGATTTACCACAAGGGCAAGTAAGTAAATAAATTACAGATGCATTTTGGTGGCAGCCATCGACAGGCGTAGGATGATCGAGGGCAGTCCCCAGACCATGAGGGGCCTGGACGACACGCTGGTGGGGTTCGGAGTCCATGGGGACATGACATACAAGGCCCTGTACGAGTTGACAGACTAGGGTTATAGCTCCTCTCTTTTATTTCTTCTTTTTAACTTTTATTTGATTTTTAGATGGGAATAGTGGGGCGAGAACAACTGGCCAGTGCATAATAGTCAAAACAACTACCCACCAAAATAAATTTTAATTCTAATTTCCTAAACCTAACCCTAAAACGTACTCCTATACACTTTCTGTGGGAACTTTTTTCAGAACCCACTTTTGGAAAAAAACGATTCATAATGGGAGTCAATGGATATGTATTGATGAGAGGAATGCATTGGACATGGTTTCCATATGTTTCGTGCTTGTTGGTACCTTGTATACAGATATTAGCCTGCTGTTGGTATATATTACCAATCAGCAGTTTCCAGGCTGCACCACGTGGAGGTTTCTGTATAAGCAGCCCTTTTTATTTAAACTAAACTAACCTACACACTAACTACACACACAGCAAACCACACGCAGCAAACAACACACAGCAAACCACACTAAAACTATATACAACCTCAACTCTAATCTAACCCTAGCCAAAAACACGACTTACGGTTGCCATCATCAGGTCTCACACACTCATGCGTGTAAATAAAAAGTCAAAACAAAGTAAAATAAAAACACTAACCCTAACTCTAACTCTGCATTTCTAATCTCTTTTGCTTAAAGGCCCTGAACGACCTAGCAAGCAACCCAAGGTCCTGGCAGCTCTTCAAGTACTGGCTGTATGCCAGTCTTCCCTCCCCAGTCAGTGGCACCAAACTAAGCTCCCTGGCAGACCACACTCGGCTGGTGTTTGCAGGCATAACCATTGCCCTTGAGCGCTCAGGGACGTGGTCCTCTTCCTGCAACAGCTGCATTTCTTCCGGCTCTGGATCGCTCTCCTCTGCCGGAGGATTTTGCTGCACAGCTGGGCCCACCCTCTCAGGACCTACTTTATAGGAAATGCCCGGTCCGAACTGGTACAGCTGCATCCCCTTGATGTTATGGGGCAGCGTGAAATTTCCGAAGACTTTTGCATCCTTGAGCCCATTTGATTGTCATAGGTAAGGTCCTATAAAGATCCAACAGCCGCTCAAATTCGACAAATGTCCCGTTCTGTATAAGGCCTATGCAGCTCACGAAAGTCATGAGCTTCAGTTGTCTGTCCTCGTCCTGCGGGTTTTGGGGCAACTGAAGATGGAAGGAGAGCCTTTGTAGGACATCGGGGATCCACGGCATCCCCCACTCCCGATACCATTGCATCCCCGAGTCGAACGACAGGTTCCGGTCCACAATGAACCGGATGATTTCATTCTGGAGTGACAGGTTGGTTGTCGTCAACCGGTCTCCATCGTTGTTAAAAACCTCCAGAAATGACCTCCCGTCCCAATTAACCCACCTGGTCCTCCCCTCAAAGTATTTTAAGGCGGGGAACCACCTTATCCCGACAGCAACCAGTCCCTCTATTAGGAGGAGCGTCATGTCCAACCCAGCAGAGGTGACCATAGCTTCGGCCCTTTTAAAGTATATATTTTTTGGGCTTTTTATGCCTTTAATTGTATAGGATAGTGGAGATTGACAGGAAGTGAGTGGGAGAGAGAGTCGGGGTGGGATCCGGAAAGGACCACGGGGCGGGAATCGAACCCGGGTCGCCGGCGTACGGTGCCCCAGCCAGTCGCGCCACTGCCGGGGCCAGCTTCGGCCCTTTTAAAACACGCACGGGAACTTGAAATTTCCTACGTGATCCAACACCCCCTTCACAAAAGCCTCACAGCGCCAGAGCCCAAGCGGCTTCAAGGTTGCTGATGTTCTCAATGGCCGTGACAACATGGCCAGTGTCAACATCTTCAACTTCCATTGTACTGGATGGGCAGTACTAGCAATACTAGCAATGGCAATGACTAGCTAGCAATACTAGCAATGACAATGACTAGCAATGGACACAGTGCAAGGACTAGCGATAGCGAATTGCTAGTGAAATGCTATCTACAATCGCCTGGTCCTGTGCAGCTCTGAATGACCGCGAGGTGCTTCTGATCGTGGAGCTGGCCGGCTCGCTGGACGAGAAGGTGATCCCACTGAAGGTGTCCGAAACATGGCTGGGCAAGGGCCCTGCCAAACGCCGGCAGATGATCCGTGTCACAGCTCTGACCCGCTTTGAGGCTTCACGGGCCTCACCCCCATGTACGTAGGCAAGGTGTCCCCGACTCCTCTCCGCTGGGCATTTGGAACGCTCCACCAGCTGGGAGTGGTGGTGGGAATCCTCATCGCCCAGGTAGAGCTGCTTCAACACCGCTGGTGCATATTTGTGGTTGCTGTCTGGTCTCTTTGGGGGTTGCAAGATCCTGTGTCCACTGGTATTACTGTAGTAGTTAGTTATTACTAAGCTAAACTAGTTGGATACAAACTTCTACTAAATCATTGTGAAGTTGTCTCAGTTTTTCTGCTGTTACATTTCTTACCAGTTACATTATTACCAGACATATTTCTACAACATTTGCCAAAAATGTAGAATCTCATAAAAATGAATTATGAAAAAATAAGTTTTTAAACCTCCAGCCATGCCTTCAACCTTCATGTTTTTACACACTTGCATTCCCTGTCTTTTTAATTTCACTTTTTATTTAATTTCAACTAAAATGACACGAATGACATGAATCTGGTTACTGATCAATAATACTTAGCCCTCCTGCTACAGTGTTCTGTTAGATCTATTAGATTTAATAGATCTACTAGATCTATTAAATCTAATCCTTGCAGGATCAAAATAGTATATATACTTATGTGTAATGTTCAGCTGTTGATTAGCCACTGCTAATCTGGTAAATCCCCCACCTATAGCAAAAGGAACATGACGCTCGATGGTGTTTGAAGCCCCCACCGTCGACTTTAAGGCAGCGCTGCGACCGTTGACTTCAAGGCACCTAACCTTAGCCCCAACCCTACTCCTTACCTAACCCTTGCCTGGAAGACAACGTTGGGGGCTTAAAACACCAAAAGGCAAAAATACACCTGAAATGACCGCCTCCTGCTAGCACCTGATAGAGTTCAGGCGTGGTGCCTGAATTCGGGCTTGAGCTTGGCCATGTACGATGTCAAGAAAGGCTATTCTCTATATTGTCTTTGAATGTATTTGATAATTTCAGGCACAGCGCACCCCCCCTGGTTGACCCCCCCCCCCCACCGGAGACAGAACAGAATTGGTAAATCCAATATGAAGCAAAATACTCAATTTGTGTTACATTATTACTCATTATTTTCTCTTTTAGTTCCAGATGCAAATGCTCACCCATCACAGTCTTTGTCTATTTCATTTTACTTGTGATTATTCTTTTGTTGCTTATGGTTATTATTTTTGTACCATTAAAATGCTTGAGTAAATTTTACTTCCATTTGCTTTATTTTGTTGCTTCAAACACCTAGAACATGGGTGGGCCAACTCTTCGGTATACACTGAACCTCCACTAGCTAGCGAGCTAGCAATAAACCAAGGCAAACACATTGTTTAAGAGACTATCAAATCACATTACAAAAACGAAGTTCACCCAAGGGTAGGCTACTTACAATTTTAACGGCAACAAAGTCAAGTCGGAGTCCGTTTTGCAGTCTTCTTAGAAACTACAATATGACTACATTTTCGAGTATTTCCGCCGAGTTACATCCGGATGTGTTCGGACCGCGAGCAGAAAGTTGCATATTCGGTTTTTCCACGGAGAAGCACTAGGGGGAGACGAAGCACCCACCAAACGACCCAAAAAGTGTTGTAGAACCATCAGAACTTGTTGCATAGGGCCTCTTTAAAGTCTCACCTTTTAATCGAGCTGGCTGTACAAAGATCATCAACAATGGTCTAGATTGCTGGGACTCTAGGACAAAGCTCCCAAAAACAGCTTGGCATTCAATGAGTTAAACACGAAAAATACACTGTTCAACAGAGCTGGTGTGTGTGAGGCACACTCTTAAAGACGCAACCTTTCGGTTTAATTCGGTTAAAGTTCTCGTGCGTAGGCTATTATAGGCTAGAATCCAATCCTGTTGATGCCCCTGCTATTTATCAATGTAGCCTTTTATTGTTTTTTTTTGCCATGAATCGTCCACTCCATCCACTCCACTAAACTCTAGGAACGCAACCAGTAGGTGGCGATGAGATTACTTTCCCTCCCTATGGCTAGCTTGATGAAAATAGAACGTTGAAACCGGACATGACAATGTTAGCAAAAGCAGCTAAAACCAAAGTGTCTGCTAAAACTTAGCCGAAATTTCAAAATAAAAGACCACGTCCGCAATCCACACGGATCCAAAGCGGTTTCAGAGAAAGCATTGCTAATAGGGCTGAGACAACGCGTCGACGTAATCGATGACGTCGACACAAAAAATACGTTGACGCAAAATATGAGCGTCATTCGTCAAGAATAACGTGTGCTGCTAAATATTTTTAATTTTACACCTTCAGTGATTTCCATACGTTGACTAATCTGTGGCTGGGCACCACAAAATCAAAACCGGCCACCACACATTGATGTTCTATATTGTAGGCCTACTACAATCGTGAATATTTTGTTAAAGGGGAACTTGGCAACTATTTCAACGTAATAAACCCGTTTAGAAATCATTTGGATGGTTAAATGACCTGTTCCGGTGAAAATGGTGACTTTTCCCGCTGCCCCTAGCGTCCCCAGGCAGAAAACCAACCTTGCAACATTGAGACTACCGTCCCGAAAAGATAAGTGAGAAACAAGAAACTAGTTTTAAATCGTGTTTCTTACCTTGTAACATTCACATTGTCTGCCAAACTTATGCTAACCGTTTTGCTAGCTTGTAAACAAATCCATGTGCTTTATCGTTACCTTTGTCCACAGTTTGAAATAGCATAATGCACAATTTCTCCAGCAGAGGGGGAAATCCTGCCAAGTTTCCCTTTAAATGCACATGCAGAGGAGGAGCAGCGGGCTCGTTACGAGAGAGAGCGGTCGGGGCGAGGAAAGGCTTTGTGAGTAAAAAGTGCAGCTCAATGAAATTATTTTATCTTATCTTTAATTTAAGTTGAAGGATTGTTGTTGCCACATAGAAGCACTGCATAGAACACAGTGGGCTAAATTGCTATTAAATCCGGTTAGCATCATGACCATGCTGCACAAATTTGTTCAAAACTGCTGCATTAAAGTTAAAGTAAACTCTGCTAAGGTCTTATCACAACATAGTACATTGAGGAGACTAAACTAAGTTAAGTTACAGTATGCAATCAAGCAGTATCTCAAAGCTAACGTTAGAATACTGTTTGGATGTCAAGTTTAGCATGCTTACTTGCAGCTGCTTGTATTCGTTACTCATGCAGGGCTCATTTTATTGACTCTGAATGTTTGCAAAATCCCAATGTAAATGGAAAAGTGTTTTCCAAGACTCAAAAGTGCTTGTCCAAAGGAGAAGTACGAACCGTTATTTGAACTAACTACGTTATGAATTGCATCCACACATCAGCAGGCTTTTAACGGTGTTAATGTTAATTGCAAGGATTCCCACACAAACGTCTTAAAATGACACTCAATTAGACATACACTACTGAACTTCATTGAATGCTACCTCTGACTAAGAATGCATTACTTTGCACTTGTATAGTCTTTTATTTTGGAATCTTAAGAGCAATAAACATATATTGCAATGTTTTCATGTTTTTTCATTCAGATATGTTACAAATAAACATATCTAAGTTGCTATTAGTGAATTAATGGGGAGATAATCGAATCGAAAGCGAATCAGACTGAAAAAATGAATCGTTAGATTTATCTGCATCGAAAAAATAATCGCTAGATTAATCGTTTAAAAAATAATCGTTTATCCCAGCCCTAATTGCTAACAATGAACTGCATGACAACCGAAGAGTTAACATTTCGATGTTTAATGTTGAAGATTCAGACATTAGGTTGTTCACATGAAGTTGTAATAGCCTAGTAGTTTCCTGTTGAACCAATGTAATTAAAATAGGGTAATAATAAAGATTGTAACCACAATGAAGTGAACTCCATAAAGGAACTTGTCCTTTGTTTTTGTTGCCATGAGAAGGTAGTAGGCTGCTGCATTTGCGAGGCATATCTTTTAACAACCGGCATCATTGCATTTCATTTGGTCCACTGCAATACCTTTGATTTATTTTGTAAACATCTTTTTTGTACATTGCTGTGGGTCATTCCCATTATCTTTGTTCATTAATCAAAATCACCTGTAAGGGTAATTTAAACATTTAAAAACAGTCTTATAAAACATGATTTGGAAACTTGAGACATATTTGGGGGGGGGGGGGGGGGGGGGGGGGGGGGGGGTGATTTATTTGCATGGCTAGGCCGATGCCCGAGGCACCACAACGAAACACTATGTTGGTAGCATCGGCTAACTAGCGCCAGATTTTGGAGTGCAGGGGACAAGCCGAGGTGAGCTATGAGACATACGCTCACACTCGGTATCATGTTTCAACACACTTTAGGTCAATATCACACCGGAATTCTCCTTTAATAACAATAAGAAGGTAAATATTTTAAGGATGCATTTTAAATATTTAATAAAAAACTTTATTTTTCAACCCCCTTGCAGGAGGGTGACTTTGTGTCGCCCTCTGAGTTTGAGGACGATGGGCACAGCCCTCTTCCTTCTCCACCTCCACCTCCACCTTCACCACCACCCCAGGGCTTGCTCCCCAGACAGCCCAGACTGTGGCTGGAGAATGATATGGATGGCTACCTTGGTGACGAGGAAGATAGCGATGAGGATGATGAAAATTTGTAATTTTGTATATTCTTTATCTTCTTCGGCCCTTATTGCTTAGTTGTGCTTTTTATATTATATACTTTTAATTACTTTTTCTGCTGCTATTGAATGTTTGTGTGTTGTCTGTATTCTACTGTGACCTTGAATTATGTGTAATGTGTAATAAACGTGTAACTGTGATAAATGTGTATAACTGTGTAATAACCGTGTACTGGAGTATGGGATTGGGTTAGGTTAGGTTAGGATTAGGGGTTAGGTTAGGTTAGGAAATTAGAATTAAAATTTTATTTTAGTGTGTAGTTGGTTTGACTATTGTGCACTGGCCAGTTGTTCTCGCCCCACTATTCCCATCTAAAAGTCAAATTAAATAAAAGTTAAAAAGAAGAGATAAAAGAGAGGAGCTATAAAAGACACAGAGTGGTTTAAAACTTTAATTTAATTTTTCATTAAGACCTTGTGGGTGTAGTGTTTGAAGTTTTAAAATCCACAATCTCTCTGTTCTTTTCCTCTGTAAAATTGTCCAGCCTGGGTTCCCTTCAATCGTATGCGAATCTGCAGCTAGCGTAACATGTTCATCACATATGACTCTTTCATTAGCGGGTTTTCACTCTTGGCCCCTTAGTGGCAGCATGGGAGAATGACAGTCTGTTACATTTTTCATCACATATGAGTCTTGAGTTAGCGCGTATTCACTCTTGGCCCCTTAGTGGCAGTATGGGAGAATGACAGTCTGTTACATTTTCCATCACATACGAGTCTTGAGTTAGCGCTTTTTCAGTCTTGGCCCCTTAGTGGCAGTATGGGAGAATGACAGTCTGTTACATGTTCATCACATATGACTCTTGAGTTAGCGCCTGGAGGTTTGCTAGGGCCGGAATCATATACGAACCCGCAGGTATACCATGGGTTTGAGATTTTTTCGGCTCTGCTTAAGGCTTTAACCCTTGCGAGGTTAGCTTAAGTGGGGCACAGTGCACCAGTACTTATCGGTGCTTAAGCCTGGTTGTCCGTGGGGGGGGTGGTACCCAGAGGGGGGGGGGCGTTTGCCACTTTGTGTTGCGGGCTTAGCATAGAGGGTGTTAGCTAGTTTGATTAGCGTGTTTAATTTGGGTTAAGTTTAGGAGTAGGATACAGGGTAATGCTCCCAGGCTCACACACACGCGCGCAGGGGACAGAGAGGAGTCTTTGGAGCCTCTGTGAGCAGCTGCAGCCTGTGTGAGAACACGCACTGTCTCCTAGGCCTCTCTGTGCCTCTCCGAGCGTCAGGGCTCAAACCAGAGGTCAAGCTGTAGCTAGTAGGCCTCTGACAAGGCCTCGGCCTAAGTTTGGGCCTCTGTGAGTAGCCGCAGCCCGTGTGAGCACAAGCACTCTTCCCCAAGCCTCTCCAAGCATCAGGGGTCAAGTCAGAGGTCAGCAGTAGCTAGTAGGCCTCTCACAAGGCCTCAGCCTAAGCTGGAGGATTGGGTTAGATTGTAAATTAATTTTGGGAGAACAGAGTCTAGGTTGTGCTAGCTGTGGAAAAGGGGATAGGGAAGAGGTTGGGCCTCTGTTCGTGTATTAATCGGGGTTAAGTTTAGATGTAGGATACAGGGTAATGCTCCCAGGCTCACACACACGCGCGCAGGGGACAGAGAGGAGTCTTTGGAGCCTCTGTGAGCAGCTGGGGCCTGTGGGTGGGTGTGTGTGTGTGTAGGGGTGCTGCAGTGGGTATAGCACAGCATCTAGGCCCAACTTTAATAATAATAATGTAATAATAATAATAAGTCGGGGCCTCTCTGAGCAGCTGGAGCCTCTCTGAGCAACAGGCCCCTCTCACTGTCCCTCTCTATCACCTGCGCGCGCGTGCGTGCGTGTGTGTGGCTGTGCTTGGTGGGGGGGGTCTAGCGCAGCTCTCTGTGTCTCTCCCTGCTCCTAGGCCCGAGTTGAGCCCGTCTGAGCACAAGCACTCATCCCCAGGCCTCTCCCGGCCCGTCCCGTCACAGTAGCTAGTAGGCCTCTCACAAGGCCTTAGCCTAAGCTAATGTGTGTGTGTTTGGGGGGGGGTGGGGGAGGGGGCGCTCAGGATCGGGTGAGATTCTAGATTAATTTTGACGCTCCGGACGCAACGCCGCCACCCCCGTCTCGCTGTGACCTTGCGTCGCGGAGATAGGCGGTTGGCTAGGGCCAGAATCGTATGTGAATCCGCAGCTAGCGTGACATGTTCATCACATACGACTCTTGACTTAGCGGGTTTTCACTCTTGGCCCCTTAGTGGCAGTATGGGAGAATGACAGTCTGTTACATTTTCCATCACATACGACTCTTGACTTAGCGGGTTTTCACTCTTGGCCCCTTAGTGGCAGTATGGGAGAATGACAGTCTGTTACATTTTTCATCACATACGAGTCTTGAGTTAGCGCTTTTTCACTCTTTGCCCCTTAGTGGCAGTATGGGAGAATGACAGTCTGTTACATTTTTCATCACATACGAGTCTTGAGTTAGCACTTTTTCACTCTTGGCCCCTTAGTGGCAGTATGGGAGAATGACAGTCTGTTACATTTTCCATCACATACGAGTCTTGAGTTAGCGCTTTTTCAGTCTTGGCCCCTTAGTGGCAGTATGGGAGAATGACAGTCTGTTACATTTTCCATCACATACGAGTCTTGAGTTAGCGCTTTTTCAGTCTTGGCCCCTTAGTGGCAGTATGGGAGAATGACAGTCTGTTACATGTTCATCACATATGACTCTTGAGTTAGCGCCTGGAGGTTTGCTAGGGCCGGAATCATATACGAACCCGCAGGTATACCATGGGTTTGAGATTTTTTCGGCTCTGCTTAAGGCTTTAACCCTTGCGAGGTTAGCTTAAGTGGGGCACAGTGCACCAGTACTTATCGGTGCTTAAGCCTGGTTGTCCGTGGGGGGGGTGGTACCCAGAGGGGGGGGGCGTTTGCCACTTTGTGTTGCGGGCTTAGCATAGAGGGTGTTAGCTAGTTTGATTAGCGTGTTTAATTTGGGTTAAGTTTAGGAGTAGGATACAGGGTAATGCTCCCAGGCTCACACACACGCGCGCAGGGGACAGAGAGGAGTCTTTGGAGCCTCTGTGAGCAGCTGGGGCCTGTGGGTGGGTGTGTGTGTGTGTAGGGGTGCTGCAGTGGGTATAGCACAGCATCTAGGCCCAAGCATCTAGGCACAGCATCTAGGCCCAACTTTAATAATAATAATGTAATAATAATAATAAGTTGGGGCCTCTCTGAGCAGCTGGAGCCTCTCTGAGCAACAGGCCCCTCTCACTGTCCCTCTCTATCACCTGCGCGCGCGTGTGTGCGTGTGTGTGGCTGTGCTTGGTGGGGGGGGTCTAGCGCAGCTCTCTGTGTCTCTCCCTGCTCCTAGGCCCAAGTTGAGCCCGTCTGAGCACAAGCACTCATCCCCAGGCCTCTCCCGGCCCGTCCGATCACAGTAGCTAGTAGGCCTCTCACAAGGCCTTAGCTTAAGCTAATGTGTGTGTGTTTGGGGGGGAGGGGGGGGGGGCGCTCAGGATCGGGTGAGATTCTAGATTAATTTTGACGCACCGGACGCAATGCCGCCATCCCCGTCTCGCTGTGACCTTGCGTCGCGGAGCTAGGAGGTTTGCTAGGGCCGGAATCATATACGAACCCGCAGGTATACCATGGGTTTGAGATTTTTTCGGCTCTGCTTAAGGCTTTAACCCTTGCGAGGTTAGCTTAAGTGGGGCACAGTGCACCAGTACTTATCGGTGCTTAAGCCTGGTTGTCCGTGGGGGGGGGTGGTACCCAGAGGGGGGGGGCGTTTGCCACTTTGTGTTGCGGGCTTAGCATAGAGGGTGTTAGCTAGTTTGATTAGCGTGTTTATTTTGGGTTAAGTTTAGGAGTAGGATACAGGGTAATGCTCCCAGGCTCACACACACGCGCGCAGGGGACAGAGAGGAGTCTTTGGAGCCTCTGTGAGCAGCTGCGGCCTGTGTGAGAACACGCACTGTCTCCTAGGCCTCTCTGTGCCTCTCCGAGCGTCAGGGCTCAAACCAGAGGTCAAGCTGTAGCTAGTAGGCCTCTGACAAGGCCTCGGCCTAAGTTTGGGCCTCTGTGAGTAGCCGCAGCCCGTGTGAGCACAAGCACTCTTCCCCAAGCCTCTCCAAGCATCAGGGGTCAAGTCAGAGGTCAGCAGTAGCTAGTAGGCCTCTCACAAGGCCTCAGCCTAAGCTGGAGGATTGGGTTAGATTGTAAATTAATTTTGGGAGAACAGAGTCTAGGTTGTGCTAGCTGTGGAAAAGGGGATAGGGAAGAGGTTGGGCCTCTGTTCGTGTATTAATCGGGGTTAAGTTTAGATGTAGGATACAGGGTAATGCTCCCAGGCTCACACACACGCGCGCAGGGGACAGAGAGGAGTCTTTGGAGCCTCTGTGAGCAGCTGGGGCCTGTGGGTGGGTGTGTGTGTGTGTAGGGGTGCTGCAGTGGGTATAGCACAGCATCTAGGCCCAACTTTAATAATAATAATGTAATAATAATAATAAGTCGGGGCCTCTCTGAGCAGCTGGAGCCTCTCTGAGCAACAGGCCCCTCTCACTGTCCCTCTCTATCACCTGCGCGCGCGTGCGTGCGTGTGTGTGGCTGTGCTTGGTGGGGGGGGTCTAGCGCAGCTCTCTGTGTCTCTCCCTGCTCCTAGGCCCGAGTTGAGCCCGTCTGAGCACAAGCACTCATCCCCAGGCCTCTCCCGGCCCGTCCCGTCACAGTAGCTAGTAGGCCTCTCACAAGGCCTTAGCCTAAGCTAATGTGTGTGTGTTTGGGGGGGGGTGGGGGAGGGGGCGCTCAGGATCGGGTGAGATTCTAGATTAATTTTGACGCTCCGGACGCAACGCCGCCACCCCCGTCTCGCTGTGACCTTGCGTCGCGGAGATAGGCGGTTGGCTAGGGCCAGAATCGTATGTGAATCCGCAGCTAGCGTGACATGTTCATCACATACGACTCTTGACTTAGCGGGTTTTCACTCTTGGCCCCTTAGTGGCAGTATGGGAGAATGACAGTCTGTTACATTTTCCATCACATACGACTCTTGACTTAGCGGGTTTTCACTCTTGGCCCCTTAGTGGCAGTATGGGAGAATGACAGTCTGTTACATTTTTCATCACATACGAGTCTTGAGTTAGCGCTTTTTCACTCTTTGCCCCTTAGTGGCAGTATGGGAGAATGACAGTCTGTTACATTTTTCATCACATACGAGTCTTGAGTTAGCACTTTTTCACTCTTGGCCCCTTAGTGGCAGTATGGGAGAATGACAGTCTGTTACATTTTCCATCACATACGAGTCTTGAGTTAGCGCTTTTTCAGTCTTGGCCCCTTAGTGGCAGTATGGGAGAATGACAGTCTGTTACATTTTCCATCACATACGAGTCTTGAGTTAGCGCTTTTTCAGTCTTGGCCCCTTAGTGGCAGTATGGGAGAATGACAGTCTGTTACATGTTCATCACATATGACTCTTGAGTTAGCGCCTGGAGGTTTGCTAGGGCCGGAATCATATACGAACCCGCAGGTATACCATGGGTTTGAGATTTTTTCGGCTCTGCTTAAGGCTTTAACCCTTGCGAGGTTAGCTTAAGTGGGGCACAGTGCACCAGTACTTATCGGTGCTTAAGCCTGGTTGTCCGTGGGGGGGGTGGTACCCAGAGGGGGGGGGCGTTTGCCACTTTGTGTTGCGGGCTTAGCATAGAGGGTGTTAGCTAGTTTGATTAGCGTGTTTAATTTGGGTTAAGTTTAGGAGTAGGATACAGGGTAATGCTCCCAGGCTCACACACACGCGCGCAGGGGACAGAGAGGAGTCTTTGGAGCCTCTGTGAGCAGCTGGGGCCTGTGGGTGGGTGTGTGTGTGTGTAGGGGTGCTGCAGTGGGTATAGCACAGCATCTAGGCCCAAGCATCTAGGCACAGCATCTAGGCCCAACTTTAATAATAATAATGTAATAATAATAATAAGTTGGGGCCTCTCTGAGCAGCTGGAGCCTCTCTGAGCAACAGGCCCCTCTCACTGTCCCTCTCTATCACCTGCGCGCGCGTGTGTGCGTGTGTGTGGCTGTGCTTGGTGGGGGGGGTCTAGCGCAGCTCTCTGTGTCTCTCCCTGCTCCTAGGCCCAAGTTGAGCCCGTCTGAGCACAAGCACTCATCCCCAGGCCTCTCCCGGCCCGTCCGATCACAGTAGCTAGTAGGCCTCTCACAAGGCCTTAGCTTAAGCTAATGTGTGTGTGTTTGGGGGGGAGGGGGGGGGGGGCGCTCAGGATCGGGTGAGATTCTAGATTAATTTTGACGCACCGGACGCAATGCCGCCATCCCCGTCTCGCTGTGACCTTGCGTCGCGGAGCTAGGAGGTTTGCTAGGGCCGGAATCATATACGAACCCGCAGGTATACCATGGGTTTGAGATTTTTTCGGCTCTGCTTAAGGCTTTAACCCTTGCGAGGTTAGCTTAAGTGGGGCACAGTGCACCAGTACTTATCGGTGCTTAAGCTGGTTGTCCGTGGGGGGGGGTGGTACCCAGAGGGGGGGGGCGTTTGCCACTTTGTGTTGCGGGCTTAGCATAGAGGGTGTTAGCTAGTTTGATTAGCGTGTTTATTTTGGGTTAAGTTTAGGAGTAGGATACAGGGTAATGCTCCCAGGCTCACACACACGCGCGCAGGGGACAGAGAGGAGTCTTTGGAGCCTCTGTGAGCAGCTGCGGCCTGTGTGAGAACACGCACTGTCTCCTAGGCCTCTCTGTGCCTCTCCGAGCGTCAGGGCTCAAACCAGAGGTCAAGCTGTAGCTAGTAGGCCTCTGACAAGGCCTCGGCCTAAGTTTGGGCCTCTGTGAGTAGCCGCAGCCCGTGTGAGCACAAGCACTCTTCCCCAAGCCTCTCCAAGCATCAGGGGTCAAGTCAGAGGTCAGCAGTAGCTAGTAGGCCTCTCACAAGGCCTCAGCCTAAGCTGGAGGATTGGGTTAGATTGTAAATTAATTTTGGGAGAACAGAGTCTAGGTTGTGCTAGCTGTGGAAAAGGGGATAGGGAAGAGGTTGGGGCCTCTGTTCGTGTATTAATCGGGGTTAAGTTTAGATGTAGGATACAGGGTATGCTCCCAGGCTCACACACACGCGCGCAGGGGACAGAGAGGAGTCTTTGGAGCCTCTGTGAGCAGCTGGGGCCTGTGGGTGGGTGTGTGTGTGTGTAGGGGTGCTGCAGTGGGTATAGCACAGCATCTAGGCCCAACTTTAATAATAATAATGTAATAATAATAATAAGTCGGGGCCTCTCTGAGCAGCTGGAGGCCTCTCTGAGCAACAGGCCCCTCTCACTGTCCCTCTCTATCACCTGCGCGCGCGTGCGTGCGTGTGTGTGGCTGTGCTTGGTGGGGGGGGTCTAGCGCAGCTCTCTGTGTCTCTCCCTGCTCCTAGGCCCGAGTTGAGCCCGTCTGAGCACAAGCACTCATCCCAGGCCTCTCCCGGCCCGTCCCGTCACAGTAGCTAGTAGGCCTCTCACAAGGCCTTAGCCTAAGCTAATGTGTGTGTGTTTGGGGGGGGGGTGGGGGAGGGGGCGCTCAGGATCGGGTGAGATTCTAGATTAATTTTGACGCTCCGGACGCAACGCCGCCACCCCCGTCTCGCTGTGACCTTGCGTCGCGGAGATAGGCGGTTGGCTAGGGCCAGAATCGTATGTGAATCCGCAGCTAGCGTGACATGTTCATCACATACGACTCTTGACTTAGCGGGTTTTCACTCTTGGCCCCTTAGTGGCAGTATGGGAGAATGACAGTCTGTTACATTTTCCATCACATACGACTCTTGACTTAGCGGGTTTTCACTCTTGGCCCCTTAGTGGCAGTATGGGAGAATGACAGTCTGTTACATTTTTCATCACATACGAGTCTTGAGTTAGCGCTTTTTCACTCTTTGCCCCTTAGTGGCAGTATGGGAGAATGACAGTCTGTTACATTTTTCATCACATACGAGTCTTGAGTTAGCACTTTTTCACTCTTGGCCCCTTAGTGGCAGTATGGGAGAATGACAGTCTGTTACATTTTCATCACATACGAGTCTTGAGTTAGCGCTTTTTCAGTCTTGGCCCCTTAGTGGCAGTATGGGAGAATGACAGTCTGTTACATTTTCCATCACATACGAGTCTTGAGTTAGCGCTTTTTCAGTCTTGGCCCCTTAGTGGCAGTATGGGAGAATGACAGTCTGTTACATGTTCATCACATATGACTCTTGAGTTAGCGCCTGGAGGTTTGCTAGGCCGGAATCATATACGAACCCGCAGGTATACCATGGGTTGAGATTTTTTCGGCTCTGCTTAAGGCTTTAACCCTTGCGAGGTTAGCTTAAGTGGGGCACAGTGCACCAGTACTTATCGGTGCTTAAGCCTGGTTGTCCGTGGGGGGGGTGGTACCCAGAGGGGGGGGGCGTTTGCCACTTTGTGTTGCGGGCTTAGCATAGAGGGTGTTTAGC
>NC_055979.1:31151983-31227213 GCF_018492685.1 Alosa sapidissima
GCCTCTGACAAGGCCTCGGCCTAAGTTTGGGCCTCTGTGAGTAGCCGCAGCCCGTGTGAGCACAAGCACTCTTCCCCAAGCCTCTCCAAGCATCAGGGGTCAAGTCAGAGGTCAGCAGTAGCTAGTAGGCCTCTCACAAGGCCTCAGCCTAAGCTGGAGGATTGGGTTAGATTGTAAATTAATTTTGGGAGAACAGAGTCTAGGTTGTGCTAGCTGTGGAAAAGGGGATAGGGAAGAGGTTGGGCCTCTGTTCGTGTATTAATCGGGGTTAAGTTTAGATGTAGGATACAGGGTAATGCTCCCAGGCTCACACACACGCGCGCAGGGGACAGAGAGGAGTCTTTGGAGCCTCTGTGAGCAGCTGGGGCCTGTGGGTGGGTGTGTGTGTGTGTAGGGGTGCTGCAGTGGGTATAGCACAGCATCTAGGCCCAACTTTAATAATAATAATGTAATAATAATAATAAGTCGGGGCCTCTCTGAGCAGCTGGAGCCTCTCTGAGCAACAGGCCCCTCTCACTGTCCCTCTCTATCACCTGCGCGCGCGTGCGTGCGTGTGTGTGGCTGTGCTTGGTGGGGGGGGTCTAGCGCAGCTCTCTGTGTCTCTCCCTGCTCCTAGGCCCGAGTTGAGCCCGTCTGAGCACAAGCACTCATCCCCAGGCCTCTCCCGGCCCGTCCCGTCACAGTAGCTAGTAGGCCTCTCACAAGGCCTTAGCCTAAGCTAATGTGTGTGTGTTTGGGGGGGGGTGGGGGAGGGGGCGCTCAGGATCGGGTGAGATTCTAGATTAATTTTGACGCTCCGGACGCAACGCCGCCACCCCCGTCTCGCTGTGACCTTGCGTCGCGGAGATAGGCGGTTGGCTAGGGCCGGAATCGTATGTGAATCCGCAGCTAGCGTGACATGTTCATCACATACGACTCTTGACTTAGCGGGTTTTCACTCTTGGCCCCTTAGTGGCAGTATGGGAGAATGACAGTCTGTTACATTTTCCATCACATACGACTCTTGACTTAGCGGGTTTTCACTCTTGGCCCCTTAGTGGCAGTATGGGAGAATGACAGTCTGTTACATTTTCCATCACATACGAGTCTTGAGTTAGCGCTTTTTCACTCTTGGCCCCTTAGTGGCAGTATGGGAGAATGACAGTCTGTTACATTTTTCATCACATACGAGTCTTGAGTTAGCGCGTATTCACTCTTGGCCCCTTAGTGGCAGTATGGGAGAATGACAGTCTGTTACATTTTTCATCACATATGAGTCTTGAGTTAGCGCGTATTCACTCTTGGCCCCTTAGTGGCAGTATGGGAGAATGACAGTCTGTTACATTTTCCATCACATACGAGTCTTGAGTTAGCGCTTTTTCACTCTTGGCCCCTTAGTGGCAGTATGGGAGAATGACAGTCTGTTACATTTTCCATCACATACGAGTCTTGAGTTAGCGCTTTTTCAGTCTTGGCCCCTTAGTGGCAGTATGGGAGAATGACAGTCTGTTACATGTTCATCACATATGACTCTTGAGTTAGCGCCTGGAGGTTTGCTAGGGCCGGAATCATATACGAACCCGCAGGTATACCATGGGTTTGAGATTTTTTCGGCTCTGCTTAAGGCTTTAACCCTTGCGAGGTTAGCTTAAGTGGGGCACAGTGCACCAGTACTTATCGGTGCTTAAGCCTGGTTGTCCGTGGGGGGGGTGGTACCCAGAGGGGGGGGGCGTTTGCCACTTTGTGTTGCGGGCTTAGCATAGAGGGTGTTAGCTAGTTTGATTAGCGTGTTTATTTTGGGTTAAGTTTAGGAGTAGGATACAGGGTAATGCTCCCAGGCTCACACACACGCGCGCAGGGGACAGAGAGGAGTCTTTGGAGCCTCTGTGAGCAGCTGCAGCCTGTGTGAGAACACGCACTGTCTCCTAGGCCTCTCTGTGCCTCTCCGAGCGTCAGGGCTCAAACCAGAGGTCAAGCTGTAGCTAGTAGGCCTCTGACAAGGCCTCGGCCTAAGTTTGGGCCTCTGTGAGTAGCCGCAGCCCGTGTGAGCACAAGCACTCTTCCCCAAGCCTCTCCAAGCATCAGGGGTCAAGTCAGAGGTCAGCAGTAGCTAGTAGGCCTCTCACAAGGCCTCAGCCTAAGCTGGAGGATTGGGTTAGATTGTAAATTAATTTTGGGAGAACAGAGTCTAGGTTGTGCTAGCTGTGGAAAAGGGGATAGGGAAGAGGTTGGGCCTCTGTTCGTGTATTAATCGGGGTTAAGTTTAGATGTAGGATACAGGGTAATGCTCCCAGGCTCACACACACGCGCGCAGGGGACAGAGAGGAGTCTTTGGAGCCTCTGTGAGCAGCTGGGGCCTGTGGGTGGGTGTGTGTGTGTGTAGGGGTGCTGCAGTGGGTATAGCACAGCATCTAGGCCCAAGCATCTAGGCACAGCATCTAGGCCCAACTTTAATAATAATAATGTAATAATAATAATAAGTTGGGGCCTCTCTGAGCAGCTGGAGCCTCTCTGAGCAACAGGCCCCTCTCACTGTCCCTCTCTATCACCTGCGCGCGCGTGTGTGCGTGTGTGTGGCTGTGCTTGGTGGGGGGGGTCTAGCGCAGCTCTCTGTGTCTCTCCCTGCTCCTAGGCCCAAGTTGAGCCCGTCTGAGCACAAGCACTCATCCCCAGGCCTCTCCCGGCCCGTCCCGTCACAGTAGCTAGTAGGCCTCTCACAAGGCCTTAGCCTAAGCTAATGTGTGTGTGTTTGGGGGGGGGTGGGGGAGGGGGCGCTCAGGATCGGGTGAGATTCTAGATTAATTTTGACGCTCCGGACGCAACGCCGCCACCCCCGTCTCGCTGTGACCTTGCGTCGCGGAGATAGGCGGTTGGCTAGGGCCAGAATCGTATGTGAATCCGCAGCTAGCGTGACATGTTCATCACATACGACTCTTGACTTAGCGGGTTTTCACTCTTGGCCCCTTAGTGGCAGTATGGGAGAATGACAGTCTGTTACATTTTCCATCACATACGACTCTTGACTTAGCGGGTTTTCACTCTTGGCCCCTTAGTGGCAGTATGGGAGAATGACAGTCTGTTACATTTTCCATCACATACGAGTCTTGAGTTAGCGCTTTTTCACTCTTGGCCCCTTAGTGGCAGTATGGGAGAATGACAGTCTGTTACATTTTTCATCACATACGAGTCTTGAGTTAGCGCGTATTCACTCTTGGCCACTTAGTGGCAGTATGGGAGAATGACAGTCTGTTACATTTTTCATCACATATGAGTCTTGAGTTAGCGCTTTTTCACTCTTGGCCCCTTAGTGGCAGTATGGGAGAATGACAGTCTGTTACATTTTCCATCACATACGAGTCTTGAGTTAGCGCTTTTTCAGTCTTGGCCCCTTAGTGGCAGTATGGGAGAATGACAGTCTGTTACATTTTCCATCACATACGAGTCTTGAGTTAGCGCTTTTTCACTCTTGGCCCCTTAGTGGCAGTATGGGAGAATGACAGTCTGTTACATTTTCCATCACATACGAGTCTTGAGTTAGCGCTTTTTCAGTCTTGGCCCCTTAGTGGCAGTATGGGAGAATGACAGTCTGTTACATGTTCATCACATATGACTCTTGAGTTAGCGCCTGGAGGTTTGCTAGGGCCGGAATCATATACGAACCCGCAGGTATACCATGGGTTTGAGATTTTTTCGGCTCTGCTTAAGGCTTTAACCCTTGCGAGGTTAGCTTAAGTGGGGCACAGTGCACCAGTACTTATCGGTGCTTAAGCCTGGTTGTCCGTGGGGGGGGTGGTACCCAGAGGGGGGGGGCGTTTGCCACTTTGTGTTGCGGGCTTAGCATAGAGGGTGTTAGCTAGTTTGATTAGCGTGTTTAATTTGGGTTAAGTTTAGGAGTAGGATACAGGGTAATGCTCCCAGGCTCACACACACGCGCGCAGGGGACAGAGAGGAGTCTTTGGAGCCTCTGTGAGCAGCTGGGGCCTGTGGGTGGGTGTGTGTGTGTGTAGGGGTGCTGCAGTGGGTATAGCACAGCATCTAGGCCCAAGCATCTAGGCACAGCATCTAGGCCCAACTTTAATAATAATAATGTAATAATAATAATAAGTTGGGGCCTCTCTGAGCAGCTGGAGCCTCTCTGAGCAACAGGCCCCTCTCACTGTCCCTCTCTATCACCTGCGCGCGCGTGTGTGCGTGTGTGTGGCTGTGCTTGGTGGGGGGGGTCTAGCGCAGCTCTCTGTGTCTCTCCCTGCTCCTAGGCCCAAGTTGAGCCCGTCTGAGCACAAGCACTCATCCCCAGGCCTCTCCCGGCCCGTCCCGTCACAGTAGCTAGTAGGCCTCTCACAAGGCCTTAGCTTAAGCTAATGTGTGTGTGTTTGGGGGGGAGGGGGGGGGGGGGGCGCTCAGGATCGGGTGAGATTCTAGATTAATTTTGACGCACCGGACGCAACGCCGCCATCCCCGTCTCGCTGTGACCTTGCGTCGCGGAGCTAGGAGGTTTGCTAGGGCCGGAATCATATACGAACCCGCAGGTATACCATGGGTTTGAGATTTTTTCGGCTCTGCTTAAGGCTTTAACCCTTGCGAGGTTAGCTTAAGTGGGGCACAGTGCACCAGTACTTATCGGTGCTTAAGCCTGGTTGTCCGTGGGGGGGGTGGTACCCAGAGGGGGGGGGCGTTTGCCACTTTGTGTTGCGGGCTTAGCATAGAGGGTGTTAGCTAGTTTGATTAGCGTGTTTATTTTGGGTTAAGTTTAGGAGTAGGATACAGGGTAATGCTCCCAGGCTCACACACACGCGCGCAGGGGACAGAGAGGAGTCTTTGGAGCCTCTGTGAGCAGCTGCAGCCTGTGTGAGAACACGCACTGTCTCCTAGGCCTCTCTGTGCCTCTCCGAGCGTCAGGGCTCAAACCAGAGGTCAAGCTGTAGCTAGTAGGCCTCTGACAAGGCCTCGGCCTAAGTTTGGGCCTCTGTGAGTAGCCGCAGCCCGTGTGAGCACAAGCACTCTTCCCCAAGCCTCTCCAAGCATCAGGGGTCAAGTCAGAGGTCAGCAGTAGCTAGTAGGCCTCTCACAAGGCCTCAGCCTAAGCTGGAGGATTGGGTTAGATTGTAAATTAATTTTGGGAGAACAGAGTCTAGGTTGTGCTAGCTGTGGAAAAGGGGATAGGGAAGAGGTTGGGCCTCTGTTCGTGTATTAATCGGGGTTAAGTTTAGATGTAGGATACAGGGTAATGCTCCCAGGCTCACACACACGCGCGCAGGGGACAGAGAGGAGTCTTTGGAGCCTCTGTGAGCAGCTGGGGCCTGTGGGTGGGTGTGTGTGTGTGTAGGGGTGCTGCAGTGGGTATAGCACAGCATCTAGGCCCAAGCATCTAGGCACAGCATCTAGGCCCAACTTTAATAATAATAATGTAATAATAATAATAAGTTGGGGCCTCTCTGAGCAGCTGGAGCCTCTCTGAGCAACAGGCCCCTCTCACTGTCCCTCTCTATCACCTGCGCGCGCGTGTGTGCGTGTGTGTGGCTGTGCTTGGTGGGGGGGGTCTAGCGCAGCTCTCTGTGTCTCTCCCTGCTCCTAGGCCCAAGTTGAGCCCGTCTGAGCACAAGCACTCATCCCCAGGCCTCTCCCGGCCCGTCCCGTCACAGTAGCTAGTAGGCCTCTCACAAGGCCTCAGCTTAAGCTAATGTGTGTGTGTTTGGGGGGGAGGGGGGGGGGGCGCTCAGGATCGGGTGAGATTCTAGATTAATTTTGACGCAGCGGACGCAATGCCGCCATCCCCGTCTCGCTGTGACCTTGCGTCGCGGAGCTAGGAGGTTTGCTAGGGCCGGAATCATATACGAACCCGCAGGTATACCATGGGTTTGAGATTTTTTCGGCTCTGCTTAAGGCTTTAACCCTTGCGAGGTTAGCTTAAGTGGGGCACAGTGCACCAGTACTTATCGGTGCTTAAGCCTGGTTGTCCGTGGGGGGGGTGGTACCCAGAGGGGGGGGGCGTTTGCCACTTTGTGTTGCGGGCTTAGCATAGAGGGTGTTAGCCAGTTTGATTAGCGTGTTTATTTTGGGTTAAGTTTAGGAGTAGGATACAGGGTAATGCTCCCAGGCTCACACACACGCGCGCAGGGGACAGAGAGGAGTCAGGGTTAGGGTTAGGGTTAGGGTTAGGGTTAGGGTTAGGGTTAGGGTTTAGGGTTAGGGTTAGGGTTAGGGTTAGGGTTAGGATAGGAGGTAATAGCCACAAGTGCACCGGGGTGCAGTTGGTTTTTTGGCCACAAGTCGTGCAGCGTTGGTATTAGACTGGCGGCACCCCCATGCGCCCCCATGTTTTCTGACGCTCCGGACGCAATGGCGCCACCCCCGTCTCGCTGTGACCTTGCGTCGCGGAGCTAGGCGGTTGGCTAGGGCCAGAATCATATACGAATCCGCAGTTAGCGTGCTTCCACATGCGGGGGGGGGTCGGGATTCACATGTGAGCGCCTCCCTAGCGTGACTAGTGTCGCCCTCGTGTGGAAATCAGGCAGCTATGCCTCAGTGTTTTCACTCTCACTATCCCTGACTATGATAGGAGGTAATAGCCACAAGTGCACCGGGGTGCAGTTGGTTTTTTGGCCACAAGTCGTGCAGCGTTGGTATTAGACTGGCGGCACCCCCATGCGCCCCCATGTTTTCTGACGCTCCGGACGCAATGGCGCCACCCCCGTCTCGCTGTGACCTTGCGTCGCGGAGCTAGGCGGTTGGCTAGGGCCAGAATCATATACGAATCCGCAGTTAGCGTGCTTCCACATGCGGGGGGGGGTCGGGATTCACATGTGAGCGCCTCCCTAGCGTGACTAGTGTCGCCCTCGTGTGGAAATCAGGCAGCTATGCCTCAGTGTTTTCACTCTCACTCTCCCTGACTATGATAGGAGGTAATAGCCACAAGTGCACCGGGGTGCAGTTGGTTTTTTGGCCACAAGTCGTGCAGCGTTGGTATTAGACTGGCGGCACCCCCATGCGCCCCCATGTTTTCTGACGCTCCGGACGCAATGGCGCCACCCCCGTCTCGCTGTGACCTTGCGTCGCGGAGCTAGGCGGTTGGCTAGGGCCAGAATCATATACGAATCCGCAGTTAGCGTGCTTCCACATGCGGGGGGGGGTCGGGATTCACATGTGAGCGCCTCCCTAGCGTGACTAGTGTCGCCCTCGTGTGGAAATCAGGCAGCTATGCCTCAGTGTTTTCACTCTCACTATCCCTGACTATGATAGGAGGTAATAGCCACAAGTGCACCGGGGTGCAGTTGGTTTTTTGGCCACAAGTCGTGCAGCGTTGGTATTAGACTGGCGGCACCCCCATGCGCCCCCATGTTTTCTGACGCTCCGGACGCAATGGCGCCACCCCCGTCTCGCTGTGACCTTGCGTCGCGGAGCTAGGCGGTTGGCTAGGGCCAGAATCATATACGAATCCGCAGTTAGCGTGCTTCCACATGCGGGGGGGGGTCGGGATTCACATGTGAGCGCCTCCCTAGCGTGACTAGTGTCGCCCTCGTGTGGAAATCAGGCAGCTATGCCTCAGTGTTTTCACTCTCACTATCCCTGACTATGATAGGAGGTAATAGCCACAAGTGCACCGGGGTGCAGTTGGTTTTTTGGCCACAAGTCGTGCAGCGTTGGTATTAGACTGGCGGCACCCCCATGCGCCCCCATGTTTTCTGACGCTCCGGACGCAATGGCGCCACCCCCGTCTCGCTGTGACCTTGCGTCGCGGAGCTAGGCGGTTGGCTAGGGCCAGAATCATATACGAATCCGCAGTTAGCGTGCTTCCACATGCGGGGGGGGGTCGGGATTCACATGTGAGCGCCTCCCTAGCGTGACTAGTGTCGCCCTCGTGTGGAAATCAGGCAGCTATGCCTCAGTGTTTTCACTCTCACTATCCCTGACTATGATAGGAGGTAATAGCCACAAGTGCACCGGGGTGCAGTTGGTTTTTTGGCCACAAGTCGTGCAGCGTTGGTATTAGACTGGCGGCACCCCCATGCGCCCCCATGTTTTCTGACGCTCCGGACGCAATGGCGCCACCCCCGTCTCGCTGTGACCTTGCGTCGCGGAGCTAGGCGGTTGGCTAGGGCCAGAATCATATACGAATCCGCAGTTAGCGTGCTTCCACATGCGGGGGGGGGTCGGGATTCACATGTGAGCGCCTCCCTAGCGTGACTAGTGTCGCCCTCGTGTGGAAATCAGGCAGCTATGCCTCAGTGTTTTCACTCTCACTATCCCTGACTATGATAGGAGGTAATAGCCACAAGTGCACCGGGGTGCAGTTGGTTTTTTGGCCACAAGTCGTGCAGCGTTGGTATTAGACTGGCGGCACCCCCATGCGCCCCCATGTTTTCTGACGCTCCGGACGCAATGGCGCCACCCCCGTCTCGCTGTGACCTTGCGTCGCGGAGCTAGGCGGTTGGCTAGGGCCAGAATCATATACGAATCCGCAGTTAGCGTGCTTCCACATGCGGGGGGGGGTCGGGATTAGGGTTAGGGTTAGGGTTAGGGTTAGGGTTAGGGTTAGGGTTAGGGTTAGGATAGGAGGTAATAGCCACAAGTGCACCGGGGTGCAGTTGGTTTTTTGGCCACAAGTCGTGCAGCGTTGGTATTAGACTGGCGGCACCCCCATGCGCCCCCATGTTTTCTGACGCTCCGGACGCAATGCCGCCACCCCCGTCTCGCTGTGACCTTGCGTCGCGGAGCTAGGCGGTTGGCTAGGGCCAGAATCATATACGAATCCGCAGTTAGCGTGCTTCCACATGCGGGGGGGGGTCGGGATTCACATGTGAGCGCCTCCCTAGCGTGACTAGTGTCGCCCTCGTGTGGAAATCAGGCAGCTATGCCTCAGTGTTTTCACTCTCACTATCCCTGACTATGATAGGAGGTAATAGCCACAAGTGCACCGGGGTGCAGTTGGTTTTTTGGCCACAAGTCGTGCAGCGTTGGTATTAGACTGGCGGCACCCCCATGCGCCCCCATGTTTTCTGACGCTCCGGACGCAATGCCGCCACCCCCGTCTCGCTGTGACCTTGCGTCGCGGAGCTAGGCGGTTGGCTAGGGCCAGAATCATATACGAATCCGCAGTTAGCGTGCTTCCACATGCGGGGGGGGGTCGGGATTCACATGTGAGCGCCTCCCTAGCGTGACTAGTGTCGCCCTCGTGTGGAAATCAGGCAGCTATGCCTCAGTGTTTTCACTCTCACTATCCCTGACTATGATAGGAGGTAATAGCCACAAGTGCACCGGGGTGCAGTTGGTTTTTTGGCCACAAGTCGTGCAGCGTTGGTATTAGACTGGCGGCACCCCCATGCGCCCCCATGTTTTCTGACGCTCCGGACGCAATGGCGCCACCCCCGTCTCGCTGTGACCTTGCGTCGCGGAGCTAGGCGGTTGGCTAGGGCCAGAATCATATACGAATCCGCAGTTAGCGTGCTTCCACATGCGGGGGGGGGTCGGGATTCACATGTGAGCGCCTCCCTAGCGTGACTAGTGTCGCCCTCGTGTGGAAATCAGGCAGCTATGCCTCAGTGTTTTCACTCTCACTATCCCTGACTATGATAGGAGGTAATAGCCACAAGTGCACCGGGGTGCAGTTGGTTTTTTAGGTTTGCTAGGGCCGGAATCATATACGAACCCGCAGGTATACCATGGGTTTGAGATTTTTTCGGCTCTGCTTAAGGCTTTAACCCTTGCGAGGTTAGCTTAAGTGGGGCACAGTGCACCAGTACTTATCGGTGCTTAAGCCTGGTTGTCCGTGGGGGGGGTGGTACCCAGAGGGGGGGGGCGTTTGCCACTTTGTGTTGCGGGCTTAGCATAGAGGGTGTTAGCTAGTTTGATTAGCGTGTTTAATTTGGGTTAAGTTTAGGAGTAGGATACAGGGTAATGCTCCCAGGCTCACACACACGCGCGCAGGGGACAGAGAGGAGTCTTTGGAGCCTCTGTGAGCAGCTGGGGCCTGTGGGTGGGTGTGTGTGTGTGTAGGGGTGCTGCAGTGGGTATAGCACAGCATCTAGGCCCAAGCATCTAGGCACAGCATCTAGGCCCAACTTTAATAATAATAATGTAATAATAATAATAAGTTGGGGCCTCTCTGAGCAGCTGGAGCCTCTCTGAGCAACAGGCCCCTCTCACTGTCCCTCTCTATCACCTGCGCGCGCGTGTGTGCGTGTGTGTGGCTGTGCTTGGTGGGGGGGGTCTAGCGCAGCTCTCTGTGTCTCTCCCTGCTCCTAGGCCCAAGTTGAGCCCGTCTGAGCACAAGCACTCATCCCCAGGCCTCTCCCGGCCCGTCCCGTCACAGTAGCTAGTAGGCCTCTCACGAGGCCTTAGCTTAAGCTAATGTGTGTGTGTTTGGGGGGGAGGGGGGGGGGGGGCGCTCAGGATCGGGTGAGATTCTAGATTAATTTTGACGCACCGGACGCAACGCCGCCATCCCCGTCTCGCTGTGACCTTGCGTCGCGGAGCTAGGAGGTTTGCTAGGGCCGGAATCATATACGAACCCGCAGGTATACCATGGGTTTGAGATTTTTTCGGCTCTGCTTAAGGCTTTAACCCTTGCGAGGTTAGCTTAAGTGGGGCACAGTGCACCAGTACTTATCGGTGCTTAAGCCTGGTTGTCCGTGGGGGGGGTGGTACCCAGAGGGGGGGGGCGTTTGCCACTTTGTGTTGCGGGCTTAGCATAGAGGGTGTTAGCTAGTTTGATTAGCGTGTTTATTTTGGGTTAAGTTTAGGAGTAGGATACAGGGTAATGCTCCCAGGCTCACACACACGCGCGCAGGGGACAGAGAGGAGTCTTTGGAGCCTCTGTGAGCAGCTGCGGCCTGTGTGAGAACACGCACTGTCTCCTAGGCCTCTCTGTGCCTCTCCGAGCGTCAGGGCTCAAACCAGAGGTCAAGCTGTAGCTAGTAGGCCTCTGACAAGGCCTCGGCCTAAGTTTGGGCCTCTGTGAGTAGCCGCAGCCCGTGTGAGCACAAGCACTCTTCCCCAAGCCTCTCCAAGCATCAGGGGTCAAGTCAGAGGTCAGCAGTAGCTAGTAGGCCTCTCACAAGGCCTCAGCCTAAGCTGGAGGATTGGGTTAGATTGTAAATTAATTTTGGGAGAACAGAGTCTAGGTTGTGCTAGCTGTGGAAAAGGGGATAGGGAAGAGGTTGGGCCTCTGTTCGTGTATTAATCGGGGTTAAGTTTAGATGTAGGATACAGGGTAATGCTCCCAGGCTCACACACACGCGCGCAGGGGACAGAGAGGAGTCTTTGGAGCCTCTGTGAGCAGCTGGGGCCTGTGGGTGGGTGTGTGTGTGTGTAGGGGTGCTGCAGTGGGTATAGCACAGCATCTAGGCCCAACTTTAATAATAATAATGTAATAATAATAATAAGTCGGGGCCTCTCTGAGCAGCTGGAGCCTCTCTGAGCAACAGGCCCCTCTCACTGTCCCTCTCTATCACCTGCGCGCGCGTGCGTGCGTGTGTGTGGCTGTGCTTGGTGGGGGGGGTCTAGCGCAGCTCTCTGTGTCTCTCCCTGCTCCTAGGCCCGAGTTGAGCCCGTCTGAGCACAAGCACTCATCCCCAGGCCTCTCCCGGCCCGTCCCGTCGCAGTAGCTAGTAGGCCTCTCACAAGGCCTTAGCCTAAGCTAATGTGTGTGTGTTTGGGGGGGGGTGGGGGAGGGGGCGCTCAGGATCGGGTGAGATTCTAGATTAATTTTGACGCTCCGGACGCAACGCCGCCACCCCCGTCTCGCTGTGACCTTGCGTCGCGGAGATAGGCGGTTGGCTAGGGCCAGAATCGTATGTGAATCCGCAGCTAGCGTGACATGTTCATCACATACGACTCTTGACTTAGCGGGTTTTCACTCTTGGCCCCTTAGTGGCAGTATGGGAGAATGACAGTCTGTTACATTTTCCATCACATACGACTCTTGACTTAGCGGGTTTTCACTCTTGGCCCCTTAGTGGCAGTATGGGAGAATGACAGTCTGTTACATTTTCCATCACATACGAGTCTTGAGTTAGCGCTTTTTCACTCTTGGCCCCTTAGTGGCAGTATGGGAGAATGACAGTCTGTTACATTTTTCATCACATACGAGTCTTGAGTTAGCGCGTATTCACTCTTGGCCCCTTAGTGGCAGTATGGGAGAATGACAGTCTGTTACATTTTTCATCACATATGAGTCTTGAGTTAGCGCGTATTCACTCTTGGCCCCTTAGTGGCAGTATGGGAGAATGACAGTCTGTTACATTTTCCATCACATACGAGTCTTGAGTTAGCGCTTTTTCACTCTTGGCCCCTTAGTGGCAGTATGGGAGAATGACAGTCTGTTACATTTTCCATCACATACGAGTCTTGAGTTAGCGCTTTTTCAGTCTTGGCCCCTTAGTGGCAGTATGGGAGAATGACAGTCTGTTACATGTTCATCACATATGACTCTTGAGTTAGCGCCTGGAGGTTTGCTAGGGCCGGAATCATATACGAACCCGCAGGTATACCATGGGTTTGAGATTTTTTCGGCTCTGCTTAAGGCTTTAACCCTTGCGAGGTTAGCTTAAGTGGGGCACAGTGCACCAGTACTTATCGGTGCTTAAGCCTGGTTGTCCGTGGGGGGGGTGGTACCCAGAGGGGGGGGGCGTTTGCCACTTTGTGTTGCGGGCTTAGCATAGAGGGTGTTAGCTAGTTTGATTAGCGTGTTTAATTTGGGTTAAGTTTAGGAGTAGGATACAGGGTAATGCTCCCAGGCTCACACACACGCGCGCAGGGGACAGAGAGGAGTCTTTGGAGCCTCTGTGAGCAGCTGGGGCCTGTGGGTGGGTGTGTGTGTGTGTAGGGGTGCTGCAGTGGGTATAGCACAGCATCTAGGCCCAACTTTAATAATAATAATGTAATAATAATAATAAGTTGGGGCCTCTCTGAGCAGCTGGAGCCTCTCTGAGCAACAGGCCCCTCTCACTGTCCCTCTCTATCACCTGCGCGCGCGTGTGTGCGTGTGTGTGGCTGTGCTTGGTGGGGGGGGTCTAGCGCAGCTCTCTGTGTCTCTCCCTGCTCCTAGGCCCAAGTTGAGCCCGTCTGAGCACAAGCACTCATCCCCAGGCCTCTCCCGGCCCGTCCCGTCACAGTAGCTAGTAGGCCTCTCACGAGGCCTTAGCTTAAGCTAATGTGTGTGTGTTTGGGGGGGAGGGGGGGGGGGGGCGCTCAGGATCGGGTGAGATTCTAGATTAATTTTGACGCACCGGACGCAACGCCGCCATCCCCGTCTCGCTGTGACCTTGCGTCGCGGAGCTAGGAGGTTTGCTAGGGCCGGAATCATATACGAACCCGCAGGTATACCATGGGTTTGAGATTTTTTCGGCTCTGCTTAAGGCTTTAACCCTTGCGAGGTTAGCTTAAGTGGGGCACAGTGCACCAGTACTTATCGGTGCTTAAGCCTGGTTGTCCGTGGGGGGGGTGGTACCCAGAGGGGGGGGGCGTTTGCCACTTTGTGTTGCGGGCTTAGCATAGAGGGTGTTAGCTAGTTTGATTAGCGTGTTTATTTTGGGTTAAGTTTAGGAGTAGGATACAGGGTAATGCTCCCAGGCTCACACACACGCGCGCAGGGGACAGAGAGGAGTCTTTGGAGCCTCTGTGAGCAGCTGCGGCCTGTGTGAGAACACGCACTGTCTCCTAGGCCTCTCTGTGCCTCTCCGAGCGTCAGGGCTCAAACCAGAGGTCAAGCTGTAGCTAGTAGGCCTCTGACAAGGCCTCGGCCTAAGTTTGGGCCTCTGTGAGTAGCCGCAGCCCGTGTGAGCACAAGCACTCTTCCCCAAGCCTCTCCAAGCATCAGGGGTCAAGTCAGAGGTCAGCAGTAGCTAGTAGGCCTCTCACAAGGCCTCAGCCTAAGCTGGAGGATTGGGTTAGATTGTAAATTAATTTTGGGAGAACAGAGTCTAGGTTGTGCTAGCTGTGGAAAAGGGGATAGGGAAGAGGTTGGGCCTCTGTTCGTGTATTAATCGGGGTTAAGTTTAGATGTAGGATACAGGGTAATGCTCCCAGGCTCACACACACGCGCGCAGGGGACAGAGAGGAGTCTTTGGAGCCTCTGTGAGCAGCTGGGGCCTGTGGGTGGGTGTGTGTGTGTGTAGGGGTGCTGCAGTGGGTATAGCACAGCATCTAGGCCCAACTTTAATAATAATAATGTAATAATAATAATAAGTCGGGGCCTCTCTGAGCAGCTGGAGCCTCTCTGAGCAACAGGCCCCTCTCACTGTCCCTCTCTATCACCTGCGCGCGCGTGCGTGCGTGTGTGTGGCTGTGCTTGGTGGGGGGGGTCTAGCGCAGCTCTCTGTGTCTCTCCCTGCTCCTAGGCCCGAGTTGAGCCCGTCTGAGCACAAGCACTCATCCCCAGGCCTCTCCCGGCCCGTCCGATCACAGTAGCTAGTAGGCCTCTCACAAGGCCTTAGCTTAAGCTAATGTGTGTGTGTTTGGGGGGGAGGGGGGGGGGGCGCTCAGGATCGGGTGAGATTCTAGATTAATTTTGACGCACCGGACGCAACGCCGCCATCCCCGTCTCGCTGTGACCTTGCGTCGCGGAGCTAGGAGGTTTGCTAGGGCCGGAATCATATACGAACCCGCAGGTATACCATGGGTTTGAGATTTTTTCGGCTCTGCTTAAGGCTTTAACCCTTGCGAGGTTAGCTTAAGTGGGGCACAGTGCACCAGTACTTATCGGTGCTTAAGCCTGGTTGTCCGTGGGGGGGGTGGTACCCAGAGGGGGGGGGCGTTTGCCACTTTGTGTTGCGGGCTTAGCATAGAGGGTGTTAGCTAGTTTGATTAGCGTGTTTATTTTGGGTTAAGTTTAGGAGTAGGATACAGGGTAATGCTCCCAGGCTCACACACACGCGCGCAGGGGACAGAGAGGAGTCTTTGGAGCCTCTGTGAGCAGCTGCAGCCTGTGTGAGAACACGCACTGTCTCCTAGGCCTCTCTGTGCCTCTCCGAGCGTCAGGGCTCAAACCAGAGGTCAAGCTGTAGCTAGTAGGCCTCTGACAAGGCCTCGGCCTAAGTTTGGGCCTCTGTGAGTAGCCGCAGCCCGTGTGAGCACAAGCACTCTTCCCCAAGCCTCTCCAAGCATCAGGGGTCAAGTCAGAGGTCAGCAGTAGCTAGTAGGCCTCTCACAAGGCCTCAGCCTAAGCTGGAGGATTGGGTTAGATTGTAAATTAATTTTGGGAGAACAGAGTCTAGGTTGTGCTAGCTGTGGAAAAGGGGATAGGGAAGAGGTTGGGCCTCTGTTCGTGTATTAATCGGGGTTAAGTTTAGATGTAGGATACAGGGTAATGCTCCCAGGCTCACACACACGCGCGCAGGGGACAGAGAGGAGTCTTTGGAGCCTCTGTGAGCAGCTGGGGCCTGTGGGTGGGTGTGTGTGTGTGTAGGGGTGCTGCAGTGGGTATAGCACAGCATCTAGGCCCAACTTTAATAATAATAATGTAATAATAATAATAAGTCGGGGCCTCTCTGAGCAGCTGGAGCCTCTCTGAGCAACAGGCCCCTCTCACTGTCCCTCTCTATCACCTGCGCGCGCGTGCGTGCGTGTGTGTGGCTGTGCTTGGTGGGGGGGGTCTAGCGCAGCTCTCTGTGTCTCTCCCTGCTCCTAGGCCCGAGTTGAGCCCGTCTGAGCACAAGCACTCATCCCCAGGCCTCTCCCGGCCCGTCCCGTCGCAGTAGCTAGTAGGCCTCTCACAAGGCCTTAGCCTAAGCTAATGTGTGTGTGTTTGGGGGGGGGTGGGGGAGGGGGCGCTCAGGATCGGGTGAGATTCTAGATTAATTTTGACGCTCCGGACGCAACGCCGCCACCCCCGTCTCGCTGTGACCTTGCGTCGCGGAGATAGGCGGTTGGCTAGGGCCAGAATCGTATGTGAATCCGCAGCTAGCGTGACATGTTCATCACATACGACTCTTGACTTAGCGGGTTTTCACTCTTGGCCCCTTAGTGGCAGTATGGGAGAATGACAGTCTGTTACATTTTCCATCACATACGACTCTTGACTTAGCGGGTTTTCACTCTTGGCCCCTTAGTGGCAGTATGGGAGAATGACAGTCTGTTACATTTTCCATCACATACGAGTCTTGAGTTAGCGCTTTTTCACTCTTGGCCCCTTAGTGGCAGTATGGGAGAATGACAGTCTGTTACATTTTTCATCACATACGAGTCTTGAGTTAGCGCGTATTCACTCTTGGCCCCTTAGTGGCAGTATGGGAGAATGACAGTCTGTTACATTTTTCATCACATATGAGTCTTGAGTTAGCGCGTATTCACTCTTGGCCCCTTAGTGGCAGTATGGGAGAATGACAGTCTGTTACATTTTCCATCACATACGAGTCTTGAGTTAGCGCTTTTTCACTCTTGGCCCCTTAGTGGCAGTATGGGAGAATGACAGTCTGTTACATTTTCCATCACATACGAGTCTTGAGTTAGCGCTTTTTCAGTCTTGGCCCCTTAGTGGCAGTATGGGAGAATGACAGTCTGTTACATGTTCATCACATACGAGTCTTGAGTTAGCGCTTTTTCACTCTTTGCCCCTTAGTGGCAGTATGGGAGAATGACAGTCTGTTACATTTTTCATCACATATGAGTCTTGAGTTAGCGCATTTTCACTCTTGGCCCCTTAGTGGCAGTATGGGAGAATGACAGTCTGTTACATTTTCCATCACATACGAGTCTTGACTTAGCACTTTTTCACTCTTGGCCCCTTAGTGGCAGTATGGGAGAATGACAGTCTGTTACATTTTCCATCACATACGAGTCTTGAGTTAGCGCTTTTTCAGTCTTGGCCCCTTAGTGGCAGTATGGGAGAATGACAGTCTGTTACATGTTCATCACATATGACTCTTGAGTTAGCGCCTGGAGGTTTGCTAGGGCCGGAATCATATACGAACCCGCAGGTATACCATGGGTTTGAGATTTTTTCGGCTCTGCTTAAGGCTTTAACCCTTGCGAGGTTAGCTTAAGTGGGGCACAGTGCACCAGTACTTATCGGTGCTTAAGCCTGGTTGTCCGTGGGGGGGGTGGTACCCAGAGGGGGGGGGTGTTTGCCACTTTGTGTTGCGGGCTTAGCATAGAGGGTGTTAGCTAGTTTGATAAAAAAAGTTGACCATTCCCACTTCAGAGGTGGACCTGTGGGTGGTAGCATGGAGCTACGAGTCTGAAATTCAAGTCAGACCTTCTGCACATGACCCAGATGGAGCGTGCAAAGTTTCATCTCTCTAGCTGTAACGCAAAGCAATGTGCCTGCAAAAACTACTTTTTTGGCGATTTAACATTTTGCCAATTTTACATTTTTAGCCAAAAAACTCCCTTATGTTGGTCCGATCAGTATGAAATCAGAATATGTTTAACAACGGGACGTCACAAACAAGCCAGGCTCAGTTTGGAGTGGGTGGATTATTCCCGGAAGGAGATAAACGGTTCGAAACGTACAAGGTTTCCCTCTTCTGCCTCGGTAACGCTAGGTGCTAGAGGGATGGGACCAAGACGCAAGGCACCGCCTAGAGGCCCCTGACAACTGTTCCAAAAGTGGGATCTCTGAGACATCCACAAAAAAAACTGTGTAGGAAAAACATAAAAAAAATTGACCATTCCCACTTCAGAGGTGGACCTGTGGGTGGCAGCATGGAGCTACGAGTCTGAAATTCAAGTCAGACCTTCTGCACATGACCCAGATGGAGCGTGCAAAGTTTCATCTCTCTAGCTGTAACGCAAAGCAATGTGCCTGCAAAAACTACTTTTTTGGCGATTTAACATTTTGCCAATTTTACATTTTTAGCCAAAAAACTCCCTTATGTTGGTCCGATCAGTATGAAATCAGAATATGTTTAACAACGGGACGTCTCAAACAAGCCAGGCTCAGTTTGGAGTGGGTGGATTATTCCCGGAAGGAGATAAACGGTTCGAAACGTACAAGGTTTCCCTCTTCTGCCTCGGTAACGCTAGGTGCTAGAGGGATGGGAGCAAGACGCAAGGCACCGCCTAGAGGCCCCTGACAACTGTTCCAAAAGTGGGATCTCTGAGACATCCACAAAAAAAACTGTGTAGGAAAAACATAAAAAAAATTGACCATTCCCACTTCAGAGGTGGACCTGTGGGTGGCAGCATGGAGCTACGAGTCTGAAATTCAAGTCAGACCTTCTGCACATGACCCAGATGGAGCGTGCAAAGTTTCATCTCTCTAGCTGTAACGCAAAGCAATCTGCCGGCAAAAACTACTTTTTTGGCGATTTAACATTTAGCCATTTTCAAATTTTTGGTCAAAAAACACACATATGTTGGTCAGGTGAGTAAATATATAGCGTTGCTAGGGTACATATGGCGTTTACTATGCTAAATACCGTGGTTGCTATGGTGGTTACTGTGGTCATATTCTGGTGGTTGCTAGGTTGTTGCTAGGATAGGGGGTAATAGCCACAAGTGCACCGGGGTGCAGTTGGTTTTTTGGCCACAAGTCGTGCAGCGTTGGTGGTAGACTGGCGGCACCCCCATGCGCCCCCATGTTTTCTGACGCTCCGGACGCAATGGCGCCACCCCCGTCTCGCTGTGACCTTGCGTCGCGGAGCTAGGCGGTTGGCTAGGGCCAGAATCATATACGAATCCGCAGTTAGCGTGCTTCCACATGCGGGGGGGGGTCGGGATTCACATGTGAGCGCCTCCCTAGCGTGACTAGTGTCGCCCTCGTGTGGAAATCAGGCAGCTATGCCTCAGTGTTTTCACTCTCACTATCCCTGACTATGATAGGAGGTAATAGCCACAAGTGCACCGGGGTGCAGTTGGTTTTTTGGCCACAAGTCGTGCAGCGTTGGTATTAGACTGGCGGCACCCCCATGCGCCCCCATGTTTTCTGACGCTCCGGACGCAATGGCGCCACCCCCGTCTCGCTGTGACCTTGCGTCGCGGAGCTAGGCGGTTGGCTAGGGCCAGAATCATATACGAATCCGCAGTTAGCGTGCTTCCACATGCGGGGGGGGGTCGGGATTCACATGTGAGCGCCTCCCTAGCGTGACTAGTGTCGCCCTCGTGTGGAAATCAGGCAGCTATGCCTCAGTGTTTTCACTCTCACTATCCCTGACTATGATAGGAGGTAATAGCCACAAGTGCACCGGGGTGCAGTTGGTTTTTTGGCCACAAGTCGTGCAGCGTTGGTATTAGACTGGCGGCACCCCCATGCGCCCCCATGTTTTCTGACGCTCCGGACGCAATGGCGCCACCCCCGTCTCGCTGTGACCTTGCGTCGCGGAGCTAGGCGGTTGGCTAGGGCCAGAATCATATACGAATCCGCAGTTAGCGTGCTTCCACATGCGGGGGGGGGTCGGGATTCACATGTGAGCGCCTCCCTAGCGTGACTAGTGTCGCCCTCGTGTGGAAATCAGGCAGCTATGCCTCAGTGTTTTCACTCTCACTATCCCTGACTATGATAGGAGGTAATAGCCACAAGTGCACCGGGGTGCAGTTGGTTTTTTGGCCACAAGTCGTGCAGCGTTGGTATTAGACTGGCGGCACCCCCATGCGCCCCCATGTTTTCTGACGCTCCGGACGCAATGGCGCCACCCCCGTCTCGCTGTGACCTTGCGTCGCGGAGCTAGGCGGTTGGCTAGGGCCAGAATCATATACGAATCCGCAGTTAGCGTGCTTCCACATGCGGGGGGGGGTCGGGATTCACATGTGAGCGCCTCCCTAGCGTGACTAGTGTCGCCCTCGTGTGGAAATCAGGCAGCTATGCCTCAGTGTTTTCACTCTCACTATCCCTGACTATGATAGGAGGTAATAGCCACAAGTGCACCGGGGTGCAGTTGGTTTTTTGGCCACAAGTCGTGCAGCGTTGGTATTAGACTGGCGGCACCCCCATGCGCCCCCATGTTTTCTGACGCTCCGGACGCAATGGCGCCACCCCCGTCTCGCTGTGACCTTGCGTCGCGGAGCTAGGCGGTTGGCTAGGGCCAGAATCATATACGAATCCGCAGTTAGCGTGACATGTTCATCACATACGACTCTTGACTTAGCGGGTTTTCACTCTTGGCCCCTTAGTGGCAGTATGGGAGAATGACAGTCTGTTACATTTTCCATCACATACGAGTCTTGAGTTAGCGCTTTTTCAGTCTTGGCCCCTTAGTGGCAGTATGGGAGAATGACAGTCTGTTACATGTTCATCACATATGACTCTTGAGTTAGCGCCTGGAGGTTTGCTAGGGCCGGAATCATATACGAACCCGCAGGTATACCATGGGTTTGAGATTTTTTCGGCTCTGCTTAAGGCTTTAACCCTTGCGAGGTTAGCTTAAGTGGGGCACAGTGCACCAGTACTTATCGGTGCTTAAGCCTGGTTGTCCGTGGGGGGGGTGGTACCCAGAGGGGGGGGGCGTTTGCCACTTTGTGTTGCGGGCTTAGCATAGAGGGTGTTAGCTAGTTTGATTAGCGTGTTTAATTTGGGTTAAGTTTAGGAGTAGGATACAGGGTAATGCTCCCAGGCTCACACACACGCGCGCAGGGGACAGAGAGGAGTCTTTGGAGCCTCTGTGAGCAGCTGGGGCCTGTGGGTGGGTGTGTGTGTGTGTAGGGGTGCTGCAGTGGGTATAGCACAGCATCTAGGCCCAAGCATCTAGGCACAGCATCTAGGCCCAACTTTAATAATAATAATGTAATAATAATAATAAGTTGGGGCCTCTCTGAGCAGCTGGAGCCTCTCTGAGCAACAGGCCCCTCTCACTGTCCCTCTCTATCACCTGCGCGCGCGTGTGTGCGTGTGTGTGGCTGTGCTTGGTGGGGGGGGTCTAGCGCAGCTCTCTGTGTCTCTCCCTGCTCCTAGGCCCAAGTTGAGCCCGTCTGAGCACAAGCACTCATCCCCAGGCCTCTCCCGGCCCGTCCGATCACAGTAGCTAGTAGGCCTCTCACAAGGCCTTAGCTTAAGCTAATGTGTGTGTGTTTGGGGGGGAGGGGGGGGGGGCGCTCAGGATCGGGTGAGATTCTAGATTAATTTTGACGCACCGGACGCAACGCCGCCATCCCCGTCTCGCTGTGACCTTGCGTCGCGGAGCTAGGAGGTTTGCTAGGGCCGGAATCATATACGAACCCGCAGGTATACCATGGGTTTGAGATTTTTTCGGCTCTGCTTAAGGCTTTAACCCTTGCGAGGTTAGCTTAAGTGGGGCACAGTGCACCAGTACTTATCGGTGCTTAAGCCTGGTTGTCCGTGGGGGGGGTGGTACCCAGAGGGGGGGGGCGTTTGCCACTTTGTGTTGCGGGCTTAGCATAGAGGGTGTTAGCTAGTTTGATTAGCGTGTTTAATTTGGGTTAAGTTTAGGAGTAGGATACAGGGTAATGCTCCCAGGCTCACACACACGCGCGCAGGGGACAGAGAGGAGTCTTTGGAGCCTCTGTGAGCAGCTGGGGCCTGTGGGTGGGTGTGTGTGTGTGTAGGGGTGCTGCAGTGGGTATAGCACAGCATCTAGGCCCAAGCATCTAGGCACAGCATCTAGGCCCAACTTTAATAATAATAATGTAATAATAATAATAAGTTGGGGCCTCTCTGAGCAGCTGGAGCCTCTCTGAGCAACAGGCCCCTCTCACTGTCCCTCTCTATCACCTGCGCGCGCGTGTGTGCGTGTGTGTGGCTGTGCTTGGTGGGGGGGGTCTAGCGCAGCTCTCTGTGTCTCTCCCTGCTCCTAGGCCCGAGTTGAGCCCGTCTGAGCACAAGCACTCATCCCCAGGCCTCTCCCGGCCCGTCCCGTCGCAGTAGCTAGTAGGCCTCTCACAAGGCCTTAGCTTAAGCTAATGTGTGTGTGTTTGGGGGGGAGGGGGGGGGGCGCTCAGGATCGGGTGAGATTCTAGATTAATTTTGACGCACCGGACGCAACGCCGCCATCCCCGTCTCGCTGTGACCTTGCGTCGCGGAGCTAGGAGGTTTGCTAGGGCCGGAATCATATACGAACCCGCAGGTATACCATGGGTTTGAGATTTTTTCGGCTCTGCTTAAGGCTTTAACCCTTGCGAGGTTAGCTTAAGTGGGGCACAGTGCACCAGTACTTATCGGTGCTTAAGCCTGGTTGTCCGTGGGGGGGGTGGTACCCAGAGGGGGGGGGCGTTTGCCACTTTGTGTTGCGGGCTTAGCATAGAGGGTGTTAGCTAGTTTGATTAGCGTGTTTATTTTGGGTTAAGTTTAGGAGTAGGATACAGGGTAATGCTCCCAGGCTCACACACACGCGCGCAGGGGACAGAGAGGAGTCTTTGGAGCCTCTGTGAGCAGCTGCGGCCTGTGTGAGAACACGCACTGTCTCCTAGGCCTCTCTGTGCCTCTCCGAGCGTCAGGGCTCAAACCAGAGGTCAAGCTGTAGCTAGTAGGCCTCTGACAAGGCCTCGGCCTAAGTTTGGGCCTCTGTGAGTAGCCGCAGCCCGTGTGAGCACAAGCACTCTTCCCCAAGCCTCTCCAAGCATCAGGGGTCAAGTCAGAGGTCAGCAGTAGCTAGTAGGCCTCTCACAAGGCCTCAGCCTAAGCTGGAGGATTGGGTTAGATTGTAAATTAATTTTGGGAGAACAGAGTCTAGGTTGTGCTAGCTGTGGAAAAGGGGATAGGGAAGAGGTTGGGCCTCTGTTCGTGTATTAATCGGGGTTAAGTTTAGATGTAGGATACAGGGTAATGCTCCCAGGCTCACACACACGCGCGCAGGGGACAGAGAGGAGTCTTTGGAGCCTCTGTGAGCAGCTGGGGCCTGTGGGTGGGTGTGTGTGTGTGTAGGGGTGCTGCAGTGGGTATAGCACAGCATCTAGGCCCAACTTTAATAATAATAATGTAATAATAATAATAAGTCGGGGCCTCTCTGAGCAGCTGGAGCCTCTCTGAGCAACAGGCCCCTCTCACTGTCCCTCTCTATCACCTGCGCGCGCGTGCGTGCGTGTGTGTGGCTGTGCTTGGTGGGGGGGGTCTAGCGCAGCTCTCTGTGTCTCTCCCTGCTCCTAGGCCCGAGTTGAGCCCGTCTGAGCACAAGCACTCATCCCCAGGCCTCTCCCGGCCCGTCCCGTCGCAGTAGCTAGTAGGCCTCTCACAAGGCCTTAGCCTAAGCTAATGTGTGTGTGTTTGGGGGGGGGTGGGGGAGGGGGCGCTCAGGATCGGGTGAGATTCTAGATTAATTTTGACGCTCCGGACGCAACGCCGCCACCCCCGTCTCGCTGTGACCTTGCGTCGCGGAGATAGGCGGTTGGCTAGGGCCAGAATCGTATGTGAATCCGCAGCTAGCGTGACATGTTCATCACATACGACTCTTGACTTAGCGGGTTTTCACTCTTGGCCCCTTAGTGGCAGTATGGGAGAATGACAGTCTGTTACATTTTCCATCACATACGACTCTTGACTTAGCGGGTTTTCACTCTTGGCCCCTTAGTGGCAGTATGGGAGAATGACAGTCTGTTACATTTTCCATCACATACGAGTCTTGAGTTAGCGCTTTTTCACTCTTGGCCCCTTAGTGGCAGTATGGGAGAATGACAGTCTGTTACATTTTTCATCACATACGAGTCTTGAGTTAGCGCGTATTCACTCTTGGCCCCTTAGTGGCAGTATGGGAGAATGACAGTCTGTTACATTTTTCATCACATATGAGTCTTGAGTTAGCGCGTATTCACTCTTGGCCCCTTAGTGGCAGTATGGGAGAATGACAGTCTGTTACATTTTCCATCACATACGAGTCTTGAGTTAGCGCTTTTTCACTCTTGGCCCCTTAGTGGCAGTATGGGAGAATGACAGTCTGTTACATTTTCCATCACATACGAGTCTTGAGTTAGCGCTTTTTCAGTCTTGGCCCCTTAGTGGCAGTATGGGAGAATGACAGTCTGTTACATGTTCATCACATACGAGTCTTGAGTTAGCGCTTTTTCACTCTTTGCCCCTTAGTGGCAGTATGGGAGAATGACAGTCTGTTACATTTTTCATCACATATGAGTCTTGAGTTAGCGCATTTTCACTCTTGGCCCCTTAGTGGCAGTATGGGAGAATGACAGTCTGTTACATTTTCCATCACATACGAGTCTTGACTTAGCACTTTTTCACTCTTGGCCCCTTAGTGGCAGTATGGGAGAATGACAGTCTGTTACATTTTCCATCACATACGAGTCTTGAGTTAGCGCTTTTTCAGTCTTGGCCCCTTAGTGGCAGTATGGGAGAATGACAGTCTGTTACATGTTCATCACATATGACTCTTGAGTTAGCGCCTGGAGGTTTGCTAGGGCCGGAATCATATACGAACCCGCAGGTATACCATGGGTTTGAGATTTTTTCGGCTCTGCTTAAGGCTTTAACCCTTGCGAGGTTAGCTTAAGTGGGGCACAGTGCACCAGTACTTATCGGTGCTTAAGCCTGGTTGTCCGTGGGGGGGGTGGTACCCAGAGGGGGGGGGTGTTTGCCACTTTGTGTTGCGGGCTTAGCATAGAGGGTGTTAGCTAGTTTGATAAAAAAAGTTGACCATTCCCACTTCAGAGGTGGACCTGTGGGTGGTAGCATGGAGCTACGAGTCTGAAATTCAAGTCAGACCTTCTGCACATGACCCAGATGGAGCGTGCAAAGTTTCATCTCTCTAGCTGTAACGCAAAGCAATGTGCCTGCAAAAACTACTTTTTTGGCGATTTAACATTTTGCCAATTTTACATTTTTAGCCAAAAAACTCCCTTATGTTGGTCCGATCAGTATGAAATCAGAATATGTTTAACAACGGGACGTCACAAACAAGCCAGGCTCAGTTTGGAGTGGGTGGATTATTCCCGGAAGGAGATAAACGGTTCGAAACGTACAAGGTTTCCCTCTTCTGCCTCGGTAACGCTAGGTGCTAGAGGGATGGGACCAAGACGCAAGGCACCGCCTAGAGGCCCCTGACAACTGTTCCAAAAGTGGGATCTCTGAGACATCCACAAAAAAAACTGTGTAGGAAAAACATAAAAAAAATTGACCATTCCCACTTCAGAGGTGGACCTGTGGGTGGCAGCATGGAGCTACGAGTCTGAAATTCAAGTCAGACCTTCTGCACATGACCCAGATGGAGCGTGCAAAGTTTCATCTCTCTAGCTGTAACGCAAAGCAATGTGCCTGCAAAAACTACTTTTTTGGCGATTTAACATTTTGCCAATTTTACATTTTTAGCCAAAAAACTCCCTTATGTTGGTCCGATCAGTATGAAATCAGAATATGTTTAACAACGGGACGTCTCAAACAAGCCAGGCTCAGTTTGGAGTGGGTGGATTATTCCCGGAAGGAGATAAACGGTTCGAAACGTACAAGGTTTCCCTCTTCTGCCTCGGTAACGCTAGGTGCTAGAGGGATGGGAGCAAGACGCAAGGCACCGCCTAGAGGCCCCTGACAACTGTTCCAAAAGTGGGATCTCTGAGACATCCACAAAAAAAACTGTGTAGGAAAAACATAAAAAAAATTGACCATTCCCACTTCAGAGGTGGACCTGTGGGTGGCAGCATGGAGCTACGAGTCTGAAATTCAAGTCAGACCTTCTGCACATGACCCAGATGGAGCGTGCAAAGTTTCATCTCTCTAGCTGTAACGCAAAGCAATCTGCCGGCAAAAACTACTTTTTTGGCGATTTAACATTTAGCCATTTTCAAATTTTTGGTCAAAAAACACACATATGTTGGTCAGGTGAGTAAATATATAGCGTTGCTAGGGTACATATGGCGTTTACTATGCTAAATACCGTGGTTGCTATGGTGGTTACTGTGGTCATATTCTGGTGGTTGCTAGGTTGTTGCTAGGATAGGGGGTAATAGCCACAAGTGCACCGGGGTGCAGTTGGTTTTTTGGCCACAAGTCGTGCAGCGTTGGTGGTAGACTGGCGGCACCCCCATGCGCCCCCATGTTTTCTGACGCTCCGGACGCAATGGCGCCACCCCCGTCTCGCTGTGACCTTGCGTCGCGGAGCTAGGCGGTTGGCTAGGGCCAGAATCATATACGAATCCGCAGTTAGCGTGCTTCCACATGCGGGGGGGGGTCGGGATTCACATGTGAGCGCCTCCCTAGCGTGACTAGTGTCGCCCTCGTGTGGAAATCAGGCAGCTATGCCTCAGTGTTTTCACTCTCACTATCCCTGACTATGATAGGAGGTAATAGCCACAAGTGCACCGGGGTGCAGTTGGTTTTTTGGCCACAAGTCGTGCAGCGTTGGTATTAGACTGGCGGCACCCCCATGCGCCCCCATGTTTTCTGACGCTCCGGACGCAATGGCGCCACCCCCGTCTCGCTGTGACCTTGCGTCGCGGAGCTAGGCGGTTGGCTAGGGCCAGAATCATATACGAATCCGCAGTTAGCGTGCTTCCACATGCGGGGGGGGGTCGGGATTCACATGTGAGCGCCTCCCTAGCGTGACTAGTGTCGCCCTCGTGTGGAAATCAGGCAGCTATGCCTCAGTGTTTTCACTCTCACTATCCCTGACTATGATAGGAGGTAATAGCCACAAGTGCACCGGGGTGCAGTTGGTTTTTTGGCCACAAGTCGTGCAGCGTTGGTATTAGACTGGCGGCACCCCCATGCGCCCCCATGTTTTCTGACGCTCCGGACGCAATGGCGCCACCCCCGTCTCGCTGTGACCTTGCGTCGCGGAGCTAGGCGGTTGGCTAGGGCCAGAATCATATACGAATCCGCAGTTAGCGTGCTTCCACATGCGGGGGGGGGTCGGGATTCACATGTGAGCGCCTCCCTAGCGTGACTAGTGTCGCCCTCGTGTGGAAATCAGGCAGCTATGCCTCAGTGTTTTCACTCTCACTATCCCTGACTATGATAGGAGGTAATAGCCACAAGTGCACCGGGGTGCAGTTGGTTTTTTGGCCACAAGTCGTGCAGCGTTGGTATTAGACTGGCGGCACCCCCATGCGCCCCCATGTTTTCTGACGCTCCGGACGCAATGGCGCCACCCCCGTCTCGCTGTGACCTTGCGTCGCGGAGCTAGGCGGTTGGCTAGGGCCAGAATCATATACGAATCCGCAGTTAGCGTGCTTCCACATGCGGGGGGGGGTCGGGATTCACATGTGAGCGCCTCCCTAGCGTGACTAGTGTCGCCCTCGTGTGGAAATCAGGCAGCTATGCCTCAGTGTTTTCACTCTCACTATCCCTGACTATGATAGGAGGTAATAGCCACAAGTGCACCGGGGTGCAGTTGGTTTTTTGGCCACAAGTCGTGCAGCGTTGGTATTAGACTGGCGGCACCCCCATGCGCCCCCATGTTTTCTGACGCTCCGGACGCAATGGCGCCACCCCCGTCTCGCTGTGACCTTGCGTCGCGGAGCTAGGCGGTTGGCTAGGGCCAGAATCATATACGAATCCGCAGTTAGCGTGACATGTTCATCACATACGACTCTTGACTTAGCGGGTTTTCACTCTTGGCCCCTTAGTGGCAGTATGGGAGAATGACAGTCTGTTACATTTTCCATCACATACGAGTCTTGAGTTAGCGCTTTTTCAGTCTTGGCCCCTTAGTGGCAGTATGGGAGAATGACAGTCTGTTACATGTTCATCACATATGACTCTTGAGTTAGCGCCTGGAGGTTTGCTAGGGCCGGAATCATATACGAACCCGCAGGTATACCATGGGTTTGAGATTTTTTCGGCTCTGCTTAAGGCTTTAACCCTTGCGAGGTTAGCTTAAGTGGGGCACAGTGCACCAGTACTTATCGGTGCTTAAGCCTGGTTGTCCGTGGGGGGGGTGGTACCCAGAGGGGGGGGGCGTTTGCCACTTTGTGTTGCGGGCTTAGCATAGAGGGTGTTAGCTAGTTTGATTAGCGTGTTTAATTTGGGTTAAGTTTAGGAGTAGGATACAGGGTAATGCTCCCAGGCTCACACACACGCGCGCAGGGGACAGAGAGGAGTCTTTGGAGCCTCTGTGAGCAGCTGGGGCCTGTGGGTGGGTGTGTGTGTTTGTAGGGGTGCTGCAGTGGGTATAGCACAGCATCTAGGCCCAAGCATCTAGGCACAGCATCTAGGCCCAACTTTAATAATAATAATGTAATAATAATAATAAGTTGGGGCCTCTCTGAGCAGCTGGAGCCTCTCTGAGCAACAGGCCCCTCTCACTGTCCCTCTCTATCACCTGCGCGCGCGTGCGTGCGTGTGTGTGGCTGTGCTTGGTGGGGGGGGGTCTAGCGCAGCTCTCTGTGTCTCTCCCTGCTCCTAGGCCCAAGTTGAGCCCGTCTGAGCACAAGCACTCATCCCCAGGCCTCTCCCGGCCCGTCCGATCACAGTAGCTAGTAGGCCTCTCACAAGGCCTTAGCTTAAGCTAATGTGTGTGTGTTTGGGGGGGAGGGGGGGGGGGCGCTCAGGATCGGGTGAGATTCTAGATTAATTTTGACGCACCGGACGCAATGCCGCCATCCCCGTCTCACTGTGACCTTGCGTCGCGGAGCTAGGAGGTTTGCTAGGGCCGGAATCATATACGAACCCGCAGGTATACCATGGGTTTGAGATTTTTTCGGCTCTGCTTAAGGCTTTAACCCTTGCGAGGTTAGCTTAAGTGGGGCACAGTGCACCAGTACTTATCGGTGCTTAAGCCTGGTTGTCCGTGGGGGGGGTGGTACCCAGAGGGGGGGGGCGTTTGCCACTTTGTGTTGCGGGCTTAGCATAGAGGGTGTTAGCTAGTTTGATTAGCGTGTTTAATTTGGGTTAAGTTTAGGAGTAGGATACAGGGTAATGCTCCCAGGCTCACACACACGCGCGCAGGGGACAGAGAGGAGTCTTTGGAGCCTCTGTGAGCAGCTGGGGCCTGTGGGTGGGTGTGTGTGTTTGTAGGGGTGCTGCAGTGGGTATAGCACAGCATCTAGGCCCAAGCATCTAGGCACAGCATCTAGGCCCAACTTTAATAATAATAATGTAATAATAATAATAAGTTGGGGCCTCTCTGAGCAGCTGGAGCCTCTCTGAGCAACAGGCCCCTCTCACTGTCCCTCTCTATCACCTGCGCGCGCGTGCGTGCGTGTGTGTGGCTGTGCTTGGTGGGGGGGGGGTCTAGCGCAGCTCTCTGTGTCTCTCCCTGCTCCTAGGCCCAAGTTGAGCCCGTCTGAGCACAAGCACTCATCCCCAGGCCTCTCCCGGCCCGTCCGATCACAGTAGCTAGTAGGCCTCTCACAAGGCCTTAGCTTAAGCTAATGTGTGTGTGTTTGGGGGGGAGGGGGGGGGGGCGCTCAGGATCGGGTGAGATTCTAGATTAATTTTGACGCACCGGACGCAATGCCGCCATCCCCGTCTCGCTGTGACCTTGCGTCGCGGAGCTAGGAGGTTTGCTAGGGCCGGAATCATATACGAACCCGCAGGTATACCATGGGTTTGAGATTTTTTCGGCTCTGCTTAAGGCTTTAACCCTTGCGAGGTTAGCTTAAGTGGGGCACAGTGCACCAGTACTTATCGGTGCTTAAGCCTGGTTGTCCGTGGGGGGGGTGGTACCCAGAGGGGGGGGGCGTTTGCCACTTTGTGTTGCGGGCTTAGCATAGAGGGTGTTAGCTAGTTTGATTAGCGTGTTTAATTTGGGTTAAGTTTAGGAGTAGGATACAGGGTAATGCTCCCAGGCTCACACACACGCGCGCAGGGGACAGAGAGGAGTCTTTGGAGCCTCTGTGAGCAGCTGCAGCCTGTGTGAGAACACGCACTGTCTCCTAGGCCTCTCTGTGCCTCTCCGAGCGTCAGGGCTCAAACCAGAGGTCAAGCTGTAGCTAGTAGGCCTCTGACAAGGCCTCGGCCTAAGTTTGGGCCTCTGTGAGTAGCCGCAGCCCGTGTGAGCACAAGCACTCTTCCCCAAGCCTCTCCAAGCATCAGGGGTCAAGTCAGAGGTCAGCAGTAGCTAGTAGGCCTCTCACAAGGCCTCAGCCTAAGCTGGAGGATTGGGTTAGATTGTAAATTAATTTTGGGAGAACAGAGTCTAGGTTGTGCTAGCTGTGGAAAAGGGGATAGGGAAGAGGTTGGGCCTCTGTTCGTGTATTAATCGGGGTTAAGTTTAGATGTAGGATACAGGGTAATGCTCCCAGGCTCACACACACGCGCGCAGGGGACAGAGAGGAGTCTTTGGAGCCTCTGTGAGCAGCTGGGGCCTGTGGGTGGGTGTGTGTGTGTGTAGGGGTGCTGCAGTGGGTATAGCACAGCATCTAGGCCCAACTTTAATAATAATAATGTAATAATAATAATAAGTCGGGGCCTCTCTGAGCAGCTGGAGCCTCTCTGAGCAACAGGCCCCTCTCACTGTCCCTCTCTATCACCTGCGCGCGCGTGCGTGCGTGTGTGTGGCTGTGCTTGGTGGGGGGGGTCTAGCGCAGCTCTCTGTGTCTCTCCCTGCTCCTAGGCCCGAGTTGAGCCCGTCTGAGCACAAGCACTCATCCCCAGGCCTCTCCCGGCCCGTCCCGTCACAGTAGCTAGTAGGCCTCTCACAAGGCCTTAGCCTAAGCTAATGTGTGTGTGTTTGGGGGGGGGTGGGGGAGGGGGCGCTCAGGATCGGGTGAGATTCTAGATTAATTTTGACGCTCCGGACGCAACGCCGCCACCCCCGTCTCGCTGTGACCTTGCGTCGCGGAGATAGGCGGTTGGCTAGGGCCGGAATCGTATGTGAATCCGCAGCTAGCGTGACATGTTCATCACATACGACTCTTGACTTAGCGGGTTTTCACTCTTGGCCCCTTAGTGGCAGTATGGGAGAATGACAGTCTGTTACATTTTCCATCACATACGACTCTTGACTTAGCGGGTTTTCACTCTTGGCCCCTTAGTGGCAGTATGGGAGAATGACAGTCTGTTACATTTTCCATCACATACGAGTCTTGAGTTAGCGCTTTTTCACTCTTGGCCCCTTAGTGGCAGTATGGGAGAATGACAGTCTGTTACATTTTTCATCACATACGAGTCTTGAGTTAGCGCGTATTCACTCTTGGCCCCTTAGTGGCAGTATGGGAGAATGACAGTCTGTTACATTTTTCATCACATATGAGTCTTGAGTTAGCGCGTATTCACTCTTGGCCCCTTAGTGGCAGTATGGGAGAATGACAGTCTGTTACATTTTCCATCACATACGAGTCTTGAGTTAGCGCTTTTTCACTCTTGGCCCCTTAGTGGCAGTATGGGAGAATGACAGTCTGTTACATTTTCCATCACATACGAGTCTTGAGTTAGCGCTTTTTCAGTCTTGGCCCCTTAGTGGCAGTATGGGAGAATGACAGTCTGTTACATGTTCATCACATATGACTCTTGAGTTAGCGCCTGGAGGTTTGCTAGGGCCGGAATCATATACGAACCCGCAGGTATACCATGGGTTTGAGATTTTTTCGGCTCTGCTTAAGGCTTTAACCCTTGCGAGGTTAGCTTAAGTGGGGCACAGTGCACCAGTACTTATCGGTGCTTAAGCCTGGTTGTCCGTGGGGGGGGTGGTACCCAGAGGGGGGGGGCGTTTGCCACTTTGTGTTGCGGGCTTAGCATAGAGGGTGTTAGCTAGTTTGATTAGCGTGTTTAATTTGGGTTAAGTTTAGGAGTAGGATACAGGGTAATGCTCCCAGGCTCACACACACGCGCGCAGGGGACAGAGAGGAGTCTTTGGAGCCTCTGTGAGCAGCTGGGGCCTGTGGGTGGGTGTGTGTGTTTGTAGGGGTGCTGCAGTGGGTATAGCACAGCATCTAGGCCCAAGCATCTAGGCACAGCATCTAGGCCCAACTTTAATAATAATAATGTAATAATAATAATAAGTTGGGGCCTCTCTGAGCAGCTGGAGCCTCTCTGAGCAACAGGCCCCTCTCACTGTCCCTCTCTATCACCTGCGCGCGCGTGCGTGCGTGTGTGTGGCTGTGCTTGGTGGGGGGGGGTCTAGCGCAGCTCTCTGTGTCTCTCCCTGCTCCTAGGCCCAAGTTGAGCCCGTCTGAGCACAAGCACTCATCCCCAGGCCTCTCCCGGCCCGTCCGATCACAGTAGCTAGTAGGCCTCTCACAAGGCCTTAGCTTAAGCTAATGTGTGTGTGTTTGGGGGGGAGGGGGGGGGGGCGCTCAGGATCGGGTGAGATTCTAGATTAATTTTGACGCACCGGACGCAATGCCGCCATCCCCGTCTCACTGTGACCTTGCGTCGCGGAGCTAGGAGGTTTGCTAGGGCCGGAATCATATACGAACCCGCAGGTATACCATGGGTTTGAGATTTTTTCGGCTCTGCTTAAGGCTTTAACCCTTGCGAGGTTAGCTTAAGTGGGGCACAGTGCACCAGTACTTATCGGTGCTTAAGCCTGGTTGTCCGTGGGGGGGGTGGTACCCAGAGGGGGGGGGCGTTTGCCACTTTGTGTTGCGGGCTTAGCATAGAGGGTGTTAGCTAGTTTGATTAGCGTGTTTAATTTGGGTTAAGTTTAGGAGTAGGATACAGGGTAATGCTCCCAGGCTCACACACACGCGCGCAGGGGACAGAGAGGAGTCTTTGGAGCCTCTGTGAGCAGCTGGGGCCTGTGGGTGGGTGTGTGTGTGTGTAGGGGTGCTGCAGTGGGTATAGCACAGCATCTAGGCCCAAGCATCTAGGCACAGCATCTAGGCCCAACTTTAATAATAATAATGTAATAATAATAATAAGTTGGGGCCTCTCTGAGCAGCTGGAGCCTCTCTGAGCAACAGGCCCCTCTCACTGTCCCTCTCTATCACCTGCGCGCGCGTGTGTGCGTGTGTGTGGCTGTGCTTGGTGGGGGGGGTCTAGCGCAGCTCTCTGTGTCTCTCCCTGCTCCTAGGCCCGAGTTGAGCCCGTCTGAGCACAAGCACTCATCCCCAGGCCTCTCCCGGCCCGTCCGATCACAGTAGCTAGTAGGCCTCTCACAAGGCCTTAGCCTAAGCTAATGTGTGTGTGTTTGGGGGGGGGGGGGAGGGGGCGCTCAGGATCGGGTGAGATTCTAGATTAATTTTGACGCTCCGGACGCAACGCCGCCACCCCCGTCTCGCTGTGACCTTGCGTCGCGGAGATAGGCGGTTGGCTAGGGCCAGAATCGTATGTGAATCCGCAGCTAGCGTGACGTGTTCATCACATACGACTCTTGACTTAGCGGGTTTTCACTCTTGGCCCCTTAGTGGCAGTATGGGAGAATGACAGTCTGTTACATTTTCCATCACATACGACTCTTGACTTAGCGGGTTTTCACTCTTGGCCCCTTAGTGGCAGTATGGGAGAATGACAGTCTGTTACATTTTCCATCACATACGAGTCTTGAGTTAGCGCTTTTTCACTCTTGGCCCCTTAGTGGCAGTATGGGAGAATGACAGTCTGTTACATTTTTCATCACATACGAGTCTTGAGTTAGCGCGTATTCACTCTTGGCCCCTTAGTGGCAGTATGGGAGAATGACAGTCTGTTACATTTTTTATCACATATGAGTCTTGAGTTAGCGCGTATTCACTCTTGGCCCCTTAGTGGCAGTATGGGAGAATGACAGTCTGTTACATTTTCCATCACATACGAGTCTTGAGTTAGCGCTTTTTCACTCTTGGCCCCTTAGTGGCAGTATGGGAAAATGACAGTCTGTTACATTTTTCATCACATACGAGTCTTGAGTTAGCGCGTATTCACTCTTGGCCCCTTAGTGGCAGTATGGGAGAATGACAGTCTGTTACATTTTCCATCACATACGAGTCTTGAGTTAGCGCTTTTTCACTCTTGGCCCCTTAGTGGCAGTATGGGAGAATGACAGTCTGTTACATTTTTCATCACATATGAGTCTTGAGTTAGCGCGTATTCACTCTTGGCCCCTTAGTGGCAGTATGGGAGAATGACAGTCTGTTACATTTTCCATCACATACGAGTCTTGAGTTAGCGCTTTTTCAGTCTTGGCCCCTTAGTGGCAGTATGGGAGAATGACAGTCTGTTACATGTTCATCACATATGACTCTTGAGTTAGCGCCTGGAGGTTTGCTAGGGCCGGAATCATATACGAACCCGCAGGTATACCATGGGTTTGAGATTTTTTCGGCTCTGCTTAAGGCTTTAACCCTTAACCCTTAAGTCCGCAGCTAGCGTGCCTTCCACATTCAGGGGGCGTCGGGATTCACATGTGAGCGCCTCCCTAGCGTGACTAGTGTCGCCCTCGTGTGGAAATCAGGCAGCTATGCCTCAGTGGCCGTGGTCTGTTTCATCACCGAGATACAGCCGTGCGCAACACCTGGAATCACATTTCTTGAATTTCCCCTGGGGATCAATAAAGTATCTATCTATCTATCTATCTATCTATCTATCTATCATATGAATCGGGGTCTACTGCCAATAGCCAAGGCCCATAGCTTGGAGTTCAGCCCGCTCTCCTTGGTCACAAGAGATGTGTACACCTTCAGCCTAAAACCAGCAGGTTCCCCACGGTTGTCACCCTATTGAAACCCTGTCTCCTGCTTAACCTTCCCTTCCTATTCACGCTGTACATCTGCATACACATATATGAATGTATCTAAACATCTGTGTATTAGGCTACATATTACATATGTATACCTGTACATCTGTACATTGCCTTATATATAGTAGTACAGCATATTTTGTATATTAACATACTTCAGCTGCACATTGCTCTTTAGTAAATCAATACTTATTCATACCCATCTTTACCCTGCTACTTGCCCTTCCTATTAGATGCTAAACTGTATTTCCGTTACTCTGTATTCACACATATTGACAATAAAACTATTAAGACCACAATTAGGCATCTCATTCCAAGATACGGTGTACAATGAAACACTACATTACCATATAATATTTGACTCATGATTGCAAAACCCTTTACCATGAAGCACATATGATTACTGGCCACCATGCATATATGGTGTACTCTATCAGATATCATATATGATAGCAGGGTTGTCTTTTAAACTGTGGGTTTGAGCGTCATATGTGACAATCATGTAGTGTGTGTGTGTGTGTGTGTGTGTCTGTGTGAGTGAGACGTATCAGAGAGAGAGAGAGAGAGAGAGAGAGAGAGAGAGAGATCTCCACATGTGTTGCACGGCAGCTCATGTGGTGCACTGTAACAGGTCTGCACATGTGGTTTGCAGATAGCAGATTTAAGCACCAACCACAATTTGTCATTTCACTGCAAGTATTTCAAGTGGTTGCACTGACTGTTGAAAGTTTGTGTAGTGGATTATATCGAGGTTTCACAGATAATGGCAGAAAAACCAGAGGAAACCATCTCTGACAACAAAACACCACAAAACCCTCCAACTGATGACGATGAGGAAATCAGCATTTGGTCTTTCGACGAGGAGGAAATGGATGAGGCGGACTATTCCAAACTAAGTGTACCACTGCCACAAACCTCAACTTTGGATGATGAAGACTCTGATGTTCCCGAAACAAAAGCTCTAAAACAAAAAATGGATAGGATTAAGAAAATCCGAGTGGCACCAATTAAAAAATCAAGCCTTCAACCAAGTCTACCACCCTCTTCAAGCACAGATGACCAGATGGATGTGGACAGTGGATTCTCGGTGAGAATCGTGTTAGTTGTTCCATAACATAATGCTTAAATATCTCTGTTTAGTCAGTCTGGATAAGTCACTGGGTAGCTATGTGTGGATGATTGAAATAGTAGCCAATAATGGTCAACAATATGGTTGTAATAGAAGTGATGAGTCCCAGAAAAATGTACAGGATTATCAGATTTTTGGGAGATTCATAAATTCCAAAGTGAAAAATATGATGACATGGAATCTCCACCCAACATTTCCATACAGGTTACAATAGCGACCCCAGCGAGAACTGATGAAGATGTAAGGGCTGCAGGTTCGGCTGAAAGCACTAGAAGGTGTTGGAGGCAAGACGAGAAAGCCCTCATTGACCAAGATCCATCAAAGTCACACAGGATTGCCTTTGAAGAGTACAACAAGAATTGCTCACAAAATAATACACCTTCAAGAGGCTTTAATGCATTCAAACGCCAAAGGCAACGCATGATGGCCTTAAAAAAAAAACCTTGACGCACATGTTTAATGTCTAAAATTGCTCATTAGTGGTGTTCAATACCTTATTTTCCCACTGAATAATTGAGTGGTAAATAAATAAATATGTTGGCGAAAATAAATATTGTGTGTGCGATTCTTTAAAGAGAACACCTTAAACTATATTATATCAGTTATCATGTAACATGAACTGCACTCTAAAAAATAATACACTTACTCAACTTAAAAAAATTGAGGTAACAATTTGCATGGATCTTTTTAAGTAATTTCAACTCAAGCCGTTTTTGAGTAAATATTGTGAGACTTATATAGTTAGAACAACTGAATTATATTATATGATCAAATTAATATAATTAAGTTGGTTCAACTTAATTAAGCTTTTAGAGGACAAATCAGGTTGATTGTGCTAAACTAATTGAGTTCTTCTCACTATAAAAGTCTCACAATATTTACTCAAAAAACAACTTGAGTTGAAATGACTTAAAAAAAATTAAGGTAACAATTTGCATGGATCTTTTTAAGTTATAGTAACTTACTTCACTTCTGTCTGAATAAAAGCACACAGCAATTTAAATTTTCTGAAAGCATTGTTTATTTTTAAAGCAATGGCAACTGGTCCAGTTGTGCAATGAATGAATGTAGAGCTCCGTCTGAATTCGTCATTTATCTGTATAAAAGAAAGGCACAATGTTAGAAAATTTACCTCAAGACAAACAACAAAATGAACAAAATCTACATGGTTTGCAGGGATTGACACATAATATTTCTCAAACTTCAAAAATAAATAAATGTTGGCCTACCTATTAGGCCTATGTTCAGGTTAAGCTAAGAATGTCAAATGGCCCACAAACCTTCATAAATAGTGACAATGTTAGGCTTAACTAGGACGACCAAATATGATCCTCAAACACGTGCAGTGTTAGAACTAGCAATGCTAAAATGTTAAGTGCGGAATACAGCTGCCACGGTGAAATTTGAAGACACCAGACAGCTAAATTTACCTTTACTAACTCCAAATGATCAAAGGGCAGGCTGCAGGTAACTTTGAAGACGCCAGCTACCAAAGTCATCTTTTCAAATGGTTTAATTACCGTGCAAGCAGCAGCTAGCTTGGAAGACACGATAGCTACTGTCTGTAGATAGCTAAAATCCATCTTTTCAAATATTCAAATTAGCAAAAGGGCAAGCTGTAGCGTTAATTTCATTTGACTGTCACGTGACAAAGATTTTGACGCACTGTGTGCCGTTGTTTGATAGCTGTTGCTTTTAAAACAAACACAAAAATAGTAGGCTAGACTACTTTGCACGTACCTGTGATGTTCGATGCAGGCTACAGGATCCTGTGCCATAATTTCTGTTACTTCTCAGGCGTGGTCTGGAAGGTCCTGAACGTTCAATCGTGTTATTAGCTTTATAAGTTTGGTCACGAGATTTACAAGTTTCAGGAACTTAATACTTTCTATTGTTAGGTGAAAGCAAGACTGTGTGTTGAAAATCCATATATGAATAAGTTGAGACAGCTTTCTTTCTTTTTCAGTATTACAAACTCCTTAAAATAAATTGTCAACTCACCTATACATGTACAAGTAGCAAACTTAATTTTTTTATGTCGAAAATGTTCTTCATTTTAAGTTTTATCTACTAACCTCTGAATCATTTTTTAGAGTGTGTAAAGTATTCTGAACAGATAAGAAGTCCAGTAATATTTCATGGTGTATTCTAGTTTAGAAATGTGTAAAAGCATTGTCAGTTTGTCATGACATAAAAAAGTGTTGGAACTGTGTCATGTAGTTTGTTGCCACTTTCACTCCAGTCTTAAGTTCTGCAGCCACATGGCAACAAAAAAAAATGTCAAAATAGCGATGTAGTTTGCCGCTAAACATGATGTACACGTATGTGTACAGATGGACTTAATCCACTTAGGCTATATTAAACATGTTAATATGTTATCAAAAACGTTCCCAGGAGCAGCAGATGTAATGAAGCTTATAGCTTTTATACTTATCAGGTTCCAGTGAGCTCAAATAGCAAAGAGATATCAACAATACAGATCAAACAAGACAGGGGTATCAGAGGTGAATGCATGCAAAATACACATTACAGTGTTGTAGTGGAAATACGGCAATTGGTTAAACATTTGGTAAAAAAAAAAACATTTCGTAAAAAAATCACATAAATAGTTGCTTGACCTTGAATACCCCAATTATGTTTTGATTATTTCACTGATACTTAATTCACTCACATTTTTCAAAAAAATAGAAAATTGTATTCCATTGTATTTCATTTGTAAAGATAATTATGGAAGTTAGAAATTTCCCTTTTTTTGTTTGTCTGTTTTTATTTTTATTTATATAAAATATGATCAAAGGACATGAAAGTGCCAGTAGTCTAAGAATCACCCGCAATCATTTTAAAAGAATTTCACTGCCAGTTCACCAATATTGCCACAGGGTGGCAGTCTTGCCATTGGTAATACAGGCTGTTGATACGGGGCAGCCCAGATTGTAGTAATCCTCCCACGTGGGGTGTTTACAGGTGCCCTTTTTAACTCAACAAGATGCAGAAAAACGAATTCATGCCTTTATCACTAGCAGGTTAGACTACTGCAATGCACTTTTCACTGGTCTTCCCAAAAAACATCTAAAGAAATTGGCACTCATACAGAACTCTGCGGCTAGACTTTTAACTAAGACCAAGAAGAGAGAACACATCACCCCTGTGTTGGCTGAACTGCACTGGCTCCCTATTTCCTATAGAATTGATTTAAAGGTTATGTTAATTACTTACAAAGCTCTAAATGGCATAGCACCTTTATATATCTCTGAGCTTTTAATATCGTATCAACCACAAAGGAAACTTACATCATCCAATTCTAATCTTTAGAATCATTAGAATTATTATTACAGGCAGAGAGTGTTAGGGTGGTGCGGAGCGGAGCAGGAGCCAATCAGCGACGACGATTGCGAGAGAGTCAACCCTACTGCCGAGAAACAGCCCTAACCCGATATTGAAGCGCTGACTTCACTACCAGGCACCTAGTCTAGATTTTTAAAGGTAGAAAAAAAGAGCAGGATATAGCAAGTTTTTTTTTTTATTTAAAACAAAAACAATTAAAACAACTATATAATATTTATTATGAAACACAAACTATATACACAATATTTACAAACAAACAAACACTCACACACACACACTCACAAAGTGTCCGCTCAGGGAGGGGGAGCTGCCCCATCACACACACACACACAGTGTCCACTCAAGGAGGGAGAGCTGCCTCATCCCTCAGCTCCATTTCTGCCAGCCACTGCTCCACAGTTCTCCCTCTCCCTTCGGCCCGGGAGCAGAAGGTCTCCTTCTTGTAGCGACTGTGGCCAAACTCTCTGGTTCTAGGTTGGCCACAGCGCCTGCAGTTGAAGTGAGTGACCTTCTTCGCTGGCTTGAGGTCCTCTCCCAGCTCCCGGGCACGGCGCTCTTTCTGCGCCTGGAGCTTATGCCTCCAGGCGGTGCTCCTTGACACTGTTGGAGCAGTGGAGGCTGCGGCTGCGGAGGAGGTGGCACCAGCCTCTGCGCCGGCGGTGGCGTCCGCGCTGGCACCGGTTGATGGGGCGGCTGCTGAGGAGGAGGAGGAGGCAGTGGAGGAGCTGGCCGTGATGAGGTCATAGAGTTCCGGGGCCAGCGGCTGTCTGATGGTGGCAGCCAGACCAGAGGCGTCGGCGGGCGGGTGGTGCTGGAGGGGCTGGTCTGGCTGCTCAGGCTGCTGCAGCAGAGTCCGTGGGGCAGGCAGGGGCTTCGCAGCAGTCTGGGGAGCGCTGGGCCCCGGAAACCGCAATGGCGATGGTGTCCCTCATCATGGCTTTGCTCCTCTGGTTATGCCTTAAAAAAACCAAATGTAACAAATGCACATTAGTAACCATGACGTCACACACACACACACGCACACGCACACACACAAGCACAGACACACACGCGCGCGCGCGCACACAACTTACGTGAGTCCTTCACAATGAACTTGGTGAAAGCCCGCGCCTCCTGAGATGGCCGCAAGGTCAGCTCGGAGGTCGCTGGCTCAAAATACAAGTTGGGCTCCATTATCTAGAAAGACAAGAAATAAGAATTTAATCAATAAAGTGCTAATACACATGCACTGTTTACATCCTACTAATAACCCATTACTACACACAACAATACCGTTCCCATTCATCAACATACATTAAATATCAGGCGTCCTGTTTACACATTTAAACCATATTTACACTTCGAATTTCGACTCCAAACTGTAATACCTACATCTACGAAGTCTAATGAAAATGTATAATTTAAAACAGCTCATGTTATGGTCATGTTCAGCACTGGCAAGAAAAGCATAAAACAATAACTGTATTATTATAGGAGAAGGACAAAAAAGGCACACACACACACACACACACACACACACACACACAAAAACGTAGAAAAGTGAAGTTAAAAATGAAACATCTGTGGTGGGCGTTCCAGAGTATGAGAGCGTGGTGGGAAAATCAGTTGATTGACCTGGAGGATTACATACTCCCGGGTCTCTTGGATACTCCTGCCTCATCTTCAACGACACGTGTGGGGGTAAAACATTCCAGGGAGGATGGTGCAGTGCCTTCTCCTGGCCCTTGACTGCTTCCTAACCTTTACCAAGTGGTTTTCCTTCGATACACTAATGGGATAGAGTAGGTCAGCGGGAATCCAACGGCACCTCGTTAGGAAAAAAAAAAAGTTAAAGAGTGGGGCTTGTTGAGGTCCTGTGTTGCATTGTGTCAGTGTTGTGCAAGTCAGAGCCTTGCGTAGCCAAAGTGATGTAAAAAATATATGTGAAATGCCTGCATCAAGTACTCCCAGAAGAGCACAGAGTAATATCTTAGTGTTGACTGGTGTTCATACACATGTATGTTGATTGGCATCCATGTGTTTCACCATGTCTCAGTGATGACATTCAATCTCAGGGGGTTCTTAAATCCATTTCAGTCCCCAATGTGTCCAAAAATGTGCCTTGTGCTTGTTTGTTTTTTACATGAGATTATGAATGTGGTTATTATTATGCTGTTATGAACACTATATAAATACATTTTTGTTATGTCTTTAATCATTTGACATAAACAATATTGTAATAATGCAAAATGTTTACACAAAACAATTCCACAGTGATCATTAACCAGAATTCATGTTTTTAGCTATATAAAAGTTGACAAAAGAAGTGTGACACACACATGAATTTAGTTTATATTTAGAGCACTGCACTGCTGGGGATAGGTGGCAGAGGTCCCAGCATCGTCAGTTGTGAAATCAAGATCTGGTCTTTTTGAGGAACACACAAGAGAACAGGGGTGTCTCTTTCCAGCTTCAAGAAACTTCAAGACCCAACTCTTTAGAGAGCACCTCCTGTCTTAGCACTTACCCTGCATTACCGTCTCCACCCTGTACAGCACTACTTTCTTCTACACACTTCCCTCTATGTAGCTTGATTGTTAATCCTCGTTTGTATGTCGCTTTGGATAAAAGCATCTGCTAAATGCATACATGTAATGTAATGTAATATTCACCTGTCCAGGACATGGTTCTGTTTCCCAGGGCTACCCGGAACATTGTTCACCTGCAATACAAACAAACAGCGATTTATGTAAATTTCCTAAACCCTAAGCTTGGATCATCTACAGAAACAACAGCAATGAAAACAACAAATACACACACACACACACACACACACACACACACAAAACAAGTTAAGAAAAAAACATACCACTTCTTTTTCATTTGTAACGACATCTGCCGTGGAGCGTCCTGGGTTATTGAGCACAAAAAAGCCTTTGCTCTCCAATCTCTCAATGAGTGCACGGCAGGGATCTGCGCTGTTCATTAACTCCGCGATCTCACCGTATTCCCAACTTCTGGCCACCTTGGTCCAGTCTTTTTGGGATGTCTTTGCTTGCCTGAGTCGTTCTTTCCGCATTTCCTCCGTGTCTTTTTTCATGCAGACCTTTCTCATATGCGTGGACAAGTTTCCATACGGCTTTTTGCATTTAAGGCAGTAAATGATTTGCCTGTCAGGTCCGTCCCTATAAAAAACATAAATAAACAATGATTTACACACTGTTACAACTGGCTCATGCAGACACGTGCAGAAACAACGGAAGAGTGGATAGGCCTAAAGAGGTCCATCACAATCCACATACACAGAGTCATGAGATCACTGGGATGTGCAATCCCATTTTTAAAATATCAACCTGCCAGGGACTGCAGATGAAAACTAGTTAGTGACTAAATCTGGTGCATTTACATGTTAAGGTCCTGTTGATTAATGTACACTGTTCCTTTCTTTCTTAAAATACATGTAAATAGACAATTGAGATGTATTATTAAGGAATTAGCAAGTATTCAGCGTTTTCTAATTCTTACATTGTATGCCACTTCAACAGCTGTCGATTTAAGTCAAACAAATAATGCACTTCAAGGCAGGGGTTACCTAGAAATCAAAATGAAAACAGAATGAGGTGAATTTAGATAGATAGATAGATAGATAGATAGATACTTTATTGATCCCCAGTGGAAATTCAAGGTCTCAGTAGCACACAGACAATACACACACATTCACTAACAGCAGAAAAAGTAATTAAAGTATATAATATAAAAACACAACTAAGCAAGGACAGTAGAAGAGAAATAATATACTAAATATACTAAAATACAAATTATACTAACACTTTATCTAAATCAATTCTAAAAAACAGTATACACATAGTGTTGATTAATCAATCAAGAGGCACTTGCAATGACTGAGGCAGGGACTGAGCCTGTTATTCTCTGTGCATAGTAAGGTAAGGTAAGGTTCTCTGTGTGAGTGAGTGCAATGGTGATAGTGGTCATGGTGATCGTGCAAATGAGTAAGTCCAACAGTGTAACAATGCAGTAATAAAGTCTAATATATATATATATATATAACTATTTTAAGAAAAGGTATAAGTGTGGCCACAGCTCGGCTGTGGCATGGAGGGAGGGGTTATGCACATGTGCTAATGTGCTATCAGTGAGGCAGAAAGACAGTGGTAAAAGTTGCTAGTGGATTTAGTCACTCACTTTCTGTGTGTCTGCCACTGTCCCCAGCAACAAAAGAGGTGTGTCTTAAAGTGTGTGTGTGTGTGTCTGTGTGTGTGTGTGTCGCACCCCCGCGATCTCCTCCTTTTGTGATCTCCACTGGTATTATACTACCTGTGAAGTCCGTGTGCATTATTCGCTGGCTGCTACCCGAACTGGCTATGTACTCCGGTAAGAGAGTCGCTGCAACCTTTGGTTTCGTTCAACAGATTTATTGAAATCCAGTTCCAGCAGGTGAATAAAGTGCTTGTTGCTTGCAATGGTATGTGTTCTTTGTGTGTTTAAGTGGGGGTGTGTTTGTATGTGTGTGTGTGTGTGTGTGTGTGTGGTTTTCTGTAAATAAAGAAATACAAAATATATAAATATAAATTGTACATAAAGAATATAACATACATAAATATATACATATGTATGCACAAAATATACAGACTAATGAGCACTCGACAATATTCACTCTGCAATATACATAATTGCTATGCAATAAATAATTGCTGTGCAAACAACCGAAATGCTGAACGGCAATGGGAATCAACAGAAACCAATGCAGTAGAAATCTGGAGCTGCACCGTGTCTTTATAAACATTAACCACTAGATGGCACTCTAAGACCACGTATGGAGCATAACAGTAGCCTTCAGATCCAATAGTCATGTGACCGACTAGTGGCGCGAATATCACGCATATACACGAATATAACTAAATTGGCAACACTATCGCGAGTGCAACAGTTGGACTAATACTCAGCAGAATCGTAATTCACAAGTGTACTACAACATTGTATGAACATTCATCCATGAATAAAGGTATTACTATAACTACTGAATGTTATATTTGTGCAACAGGTTACTAGCATTACAACAGACATGAGCATGCTATACTGCAACTGTAGGCTACTAAAGTAAAATACCGTCAAGTTGACTACACAAAACAAGATACATCTAACACCAGTATGGAAAATAGTTGTACACTTACGTTTTCAATAACGCACACGGCAACACAACAGAACGTTTATATGATTAACGTGCAACATTAAGAGCAGCTGTACTCGTGTTTGGCAACGAACTACAAAGGAAAAGGGAGTATTTGCGCATGTGCACAATACGTGAGTCTAAGGAGTGACGTAGGCTCATATGTCCAGCAGGGAGTTTTCCACACTACCCCTCCCCCAAATAGGTCAATGGGACCAGTAAAAATTGGTTTCTTGCTTCCTACAAATCTCTGACAACATATTCAATCTTACATTTTAGAAGATTCACATTTTAGACGATACTTTTATGTCTCTGTGACAAAAACTCGCGGAGCTCTAATAGTAAGCCTAAAAGTACAAAAAAAAGGCTATAGGTATGTATCTCACCGGCGGGATAGAGACGTCTCTGATGCTCAGTGTTGGGGAGTAATGAGATAGGCTACATGTAGGCTAATTGCGTTAGGTAATTTAATTACAAAATAAATGTAACAGTTATACATTACAGTTACTGGAGAAAAATGTGGGTTTGTTTGATAGCGTTAACCTTTACTGTTTTTTTCTTCTGACCTAGTCGGAGAACAGGGAGCTTGTTACCACTCCAGAGCCGAAGTTATCCGTAACTTCGGGGCTAAATCCCTGACATTCTATCTGAAAGTGGTTAGCAAATGAACGAGGATTTTGGTTTTATCTGCGGATTTATTTTTGCATTATTTTGAATATGACTAGCTCCAGTCTCAACAGCACGTTCCACACGCATCTCATTCTCAGTTCGAAAAACCTCTCCGCTTTCTCTCACTCCATCCCTGCGCACGGGGCTCTCTTAAAAGTGACCCCAAAGACTTCGTTTACAGGCCTTAACATCACTGCACTGACAAACTTTATCATCCAACAAATCAAGTTTCCATGGGCTTACCTTTAGCTGATTCCTTTGCTGCTGATAATTCTTCGTTGCTGTCTGTAAGCTACGTCTTCTCAGTTAAAGACGGGGGTGTGTGTGCCTGTTTTAAGGGCGGGCTGACGTCATGTTTTGGAGGTCGCGCTCTGCAATGATAGGCCGAGACAAGGATAGCCTAAAAGACTGCTCTATGGCAATACTGCTCCCCTATGGCGATATTGGTGAGCAGATTAAACATCCATACTTGCGTCAAGTAGGCTAAATTATTGTAAACCTTGATATGTTCAGGGGGAGGATAGTAGTATAAGGATTCACGTACAAACGAGTTCGAACTGAAAAGCGTGTTTATTCACCAGCCACAACGCCAAATCTAACTTTCCCTCTTCTTCCTTGCCACTTCCTCTCTCCATGCTAAGCATTCTGGGCCTTGTAGTTCTGGCCAGGTATTACAGTTCTTACATTATCTAGCAAGATACTTTCCTACAAAGCCACTTCCCATGACATACCTTGCGACTGTCTCAAAGCCATCATTGCCCTTAACAATGTGGACTATCCTATCCACACATCCATTGTTACTGTATAACACAATGTGTTAAACTAAACTTTAACATTTCTAGTCTGCCACATATTGGTAACTGTAGGCTACATCATCTGCTTGACGCCAGGCAGTTTCAGCCTGCAGGCCTGAATCTTGAATTTCCCCTAGGGATCAATAAAGTATCTATCTATCTATCTATCTATCTATCTATCTATCTATCAGTGTTGCGCGGGTTTGGTCACAAGCGGCCCGCGGTCGCCCGATATTTTAATCAACCCGACAGCAACTCGGACCGCGAATATTAATTAGGACAAAATTATACCCGACCTGCGATCCGACCCGCTTATTTACAAAATGTGTGCTTTTGGTTATAGCCTGCATGCAGTGTGACAGTAGGCCATTTCTGTAAAACAAACTAATTTCTTTGCGAAACTTTATGCGGTAGAACTGCACGCAGTATGCAGGACATAATGTTTGCGCAGGAGAGAGAATGAGAATAAGAGCGCAAGCACGCATGCAACCACCAAGGATTAGAACACTATACGATTTGAAGGCCATGGACATAGGCCTACATCTTTCTTTCGAAAACAGAAATGGTGAGGCAAGTTATAGGCAAGAGAGATACGTTGCTGGTCAAAACGTTAGCGTAAGAACTGGTTTATAATGCTGAATGAAGCACAAAGCACATTTACTAAAGCACATCCACTGTTTAAAGTCACAAACACAACGAACTAAGGTAACTTTTATGCATGCGCGAACCTATAGCCTACCGGTAGGTATGGCTGTGTAGTCTGTGCCTGCCATAACATTTATTCCTGCAGGCTGCCCGTTTTGGCTGTCATACTTTTAAATGGCTTCGCAAGAAGTAGGCCTACATAGACCATAACTTGTACTACTGTCATCTTCTAAGAACTTTTCCCAATATTTCCCATAGCTTAGGCCCTATCGCTTTTCCTGAAGGGGTGTCTTTATTATTTTAACTCGCGTCTTCAGCTTCTTTACTTACTTTACTGTATTGATGCTTTACTGTATTGATGCTAGCCTTCTTCTGATATTTTAAGTAGGCCTATTTGTAGAAAATATATATTTAATTAATTTTAACTGACCCGCCCGCAAATTACCCGAATATCATTAAAATATTTTGTTTATGACTCATAACCGCGGGTGACTGCGGTCATCCGCGGGCCGCTTAATTTCGGGCAGACCGCGCAACACTGCTATCTATCTATCTATCTATATATCTATTTACCTTGGTTTTTCTCGCGAATCGTTAGTAATAGTCTACCATTACAAACAATGTTTGTTTATAAATTTCCCTTTGATGTCAGATTTTTAGCATGATAAATGCAAATGACTAAAGTTATCACTGAATTATCCTCCACGATTAGTCCTGTTATGGTAATTCAAACATGTAGGTTTTTATTCACATAGTTCCTAGGCTGTTGCTTTTTTGTATCCAGTAGGTGGCTAACCTAGTATGTGGCAGTCCAGGATAAGCCTATACAGATTGACAGGTTTGCAGCAACATGCTTTATTTTTTTAAATTACAAAAACGATAGGTAACACAGTCCGTCGATGTCTGGTGGCATTTTGAGTTCGTTCGCTGTATTCTCGCATGAGATCTAGTGTCTGTCGATTTTTCTCAAAAGTGGAGGGAATGTCAGTCAGTGATGCCAACTCCTCAGTAAAGCAAGCAGCAGTCAATACGTCATCACGTATTTGCGTATTTAATTGAATGGCGCTAGAGGATGAGAAGCCTGGGAGAGAAGAGGAGAAGAGGTTACTGTCTATGGAGAGAACGTGGGTATCATCATGGCTAAAAATGAAGTGAATGAATGAAGTGTTTTGGTTCTTGGTTTGGTTTCTTTACATTTAAATCAATTTTGTTCTGCATGTTTAAATATCATTAGTATAGTATAGTATTAGTATCATTTTTGATCAAAAGACTGTCTATAGAGCGCGAGGCTCCCCTAAAACGCTAAGAATGTGATTGTTGCAATGCTAAATCCTTCCTAGCAACATTGCACAACATGTACTAGTTGGAACATAAAAAAAGTTGTGGTAGGCTATGTTGCTTTACGTCTTTTACGAAGAAGACAACAACAGCCTGGCACATTCAACCAATAACCTAACGTCTCAACAGCTTGCCAGAGTTAAATACAGAAACACTGTTAAACAGGCAGCTATGTGCACATGGCCAACAACGAAATAAATTCAGAGACAGTAAAATTGTAAAGTAGCCTAAGCTCAATCAGGAAGACTACCGTCCCCCTGTCATATTCAAAACTAGCCTAGGCCTACTGGCTAAACCGCAACAGATTGTCTGTGCACCGTGTAGCAGAGATGGCCATATGAAGATGTTCTATGTAAAACTTTTGCGTTGTGTTTAAACTTAAAAATAACTTGACGTGACAACGACTGACAAGGCTAGCCCACTACATTTATTGATCCACAACTTCCAACCGACTGTAACAAGTCAGATCTGCGCTTGGCAGAATTTCACTACAATTACCAATAGGCTATAGGCAGTCTTCCACTAGGCTTCACCAGCAATATCCACATGTGAGCCTGTCATTAGCAGAGTTTCACTTTTCACTTTCAGAATTTAATTTTACATGCAGGCCTGAAACGCGCGAAATCACATTTAATGATGAATGCTGAATAGGCTAAACCTCCCTTGAATTTGCTAAATATGGAATTTCAAGCATATCAGACATTTCTTTGGCAAAGGAGGCATGAAAATTGTATTTTTTGGCGTCGTTTGTCATTCAAATGTTTCCAGATCGGCCCGAGTGGCCCAGGGCCCCAACTCTACCACTAATTGATGAAGCCCTTCAGGCTCTGCTGTGACCCAAAACCACATTCCACCATTCAAAGTCAAAGTCAAAGTTATTACTTTGTATATATGTATATACTTACTTATGTATATATATATATATATATATGTATATAATTACTTCATTGTTATCCCCTTTTTATTGGCTAAAAATGTCATTTTATTCCATTTTGCCTTGCAGATAATCTAGATGTAAATGTGGAACTTTTCTTGATAATGGCTGTTTTTAATTTATTTTTATTTTTATGTGTAGTGTCCCAGACAAGGAATTGGACCCCCCCCCCCTCCGAGGACAAGCTGTAAAAGTATGTATGCAAGCAACAAACACAGACAGACAGACATACATACCGTAAAACTCCAAATAATAGCCTGGGCTTTTATTTTCCCAAATCGCCAAACTGCACCGGCTAGTATTAGAGACAGGCGTCTATATGAGACAGGCCTTTAATTCCCTTTACACAAAACTTTTCCTCTGCAAAGATGGAAAATATTATCGAATTAATTATTTCAAACACACTGAATGTCTACCTATATGACTAGGCTATCTGATGACAATTACGGATCATCATTAGTCATCATAGTAAGTCCCTGCCCCCCCTACATACACAGCACATTATTTCATCAGGAAGCTTCTCCAACACACATCCCCAACATACTTACAGCACACTGCCCCCCCACCCCCCAATACACAGCACATTGTCTCATGAGGAAGCTTCTCCAACACACATATTGCACACTGCCCTCTCCCCACATACACAGCACACTATCCCCCATCTCCCCTGTCATCCCCCCAACACACACACCAAGAGCCCTGGCAGTTGGGTTAGCCCCTTGAGCCGTGGATCTGCCCAAGGTTTCTTCCTTGGTAAGGGAGTTTTTCCTTGCCCCTGTTGCTCTTGGGTGCTCCTTGTTGGTGCCCCCCACCCAATCCCAATCCTCCCCCACCTTTTTGTTATGCAGCCCTTGCCACTTAATCTACTAAACCCCTCTTCTACTGCACTTTTTACCCCCCCATAAATGCACAAATAGGCTGACACCAGACATAATTTCACTGCATTTCTTACTTCCAGTAACTATATGCATGTGACAATAAACTTCCTTGTATCCTTGTATCATTCATTTAGTGTTGAGATGTTCATTGAGTGAGATACAGTAAGATCCAAATAGCGGGGATAGCCAGAACAGATGAACCACGTTTTAATTAAACGTAATCTACAAAGAGATCGTATCACACTGAAAGCTCATATTTTGTCACTAGCAAATAGCCTTTGTCAAATACAGTTGCATTATCAGCCCTGACAAAAAAACGTTCAGGAATTATTTATGCAAAAGTGGAACGTGCTTAATGTTTCATTCTCCCTACTTTTCGGCATGAATGAAACAGCATGAGAGAGCATGAACCATATTGTTTCTCCCGTTTTGTATTTGCCAAATTTAACAACAGTCTACATTCAAATCATAGCCTACTTCCAGGCGCACGGGAACATATTTTTGACCAGGGGTGCTGAATAACAAAATAATCATGGATGTCCGACGATTTCTCCCCCAGCATATGATTCAAATTTAGACAGCTAAATACGCCATTTCACCGACGTGTATGAGTAGGTCTAAGAGTGAGAAGTTTTATAATGCCCTGGGCAGCCACATTCCACTGCAACTATGCGCAGCACTTGCCACTCTGACTCATCAATAAAAACTGTGCGCACAAACACCAGTCCCTAGAAGCGCACTTGACTTTACATCATAAACCTATTTCAGTAGGTTATATAGCCAGAGAATGTCCGTAGACGGGCTCTGATATAGCCTAGTCTAAGGTAAATTCCTTTTCTGACTTCTTTCTCTTTATCGCCATGGCATTTAGAATAAAGAATAAAGTTCGCGAACCGTTCTGGTTTTGTTGCCAGCATAAAAACCAGCTTACCATCGGCCTATCCGCAAATTTTAAACACAAGGGATGAATTGAACGATGACGAAGTCGGACATAGGCAAAGTTCATATTGGGAAAAAAGTTTTGGAATTTGGAACTCTAGCTTTTCCCCGCTGCAGTCTTTTAATGCCATCTAATCATAATGTGCGCATTCTACGCCATACTTAAGCCCAAATCACACCCAAGATTCGCAGCGAGATGAGCAGCAACTTGATGCAACCTTGCAACTGTGACCAGACATGTGAATGCTTTGCGACGGCTTGTAACGACGTGCAACATCTAATTCACACTGCTGTAACCTCCTTTCTGTAACGGTTTCGTGTCATTGCGAATCTTTAAACAGACGATCTGACGGGTTTTAGAAGATTAAATAACCCGAAACTAAAAAACAGACCAGGCCTCTACTGGAGACCGGCCTTTAACCCAAACCTGTAGCCACGCCAGGCGTTTAAAAGAGACAGGCGTCTCTTAGGGACTCGGCGATTATTTGAAGTTTTACGGTACTCGAACACACATTTTCTCTGTCTGTCCCCCTGTCCCCCCATCCACTCTGGGACACAAAGTCCATGTCCAGACAATGACTAGGTGGCAGAACGCATGCTGGTGCCAGATCTATGTAGTATTAATGTGGAACTTGTAATTTGATTGGAAAGCATACTTTCTCCCCCTTCATGTGCATCATTGTAAATAAAACCAGCATCTGACTTGGGCTCCAAAAATCACCCATGTTTCATGATCTTTCTGAAATGTCTTTTATCTCTGGTGTTCTGCAGTGCTGTATATGGAAATGTTGCCGATGAACCGCCCCCCCCCCCCCCAGCGCACCCCCCCTGGTTGACCCCCCCTCCCCGGAGACAGAACAGAATGGGTAAATCCAGTATGAAGCAAAATACTCAATTTGTGTATTTGTGTTACATTATTACTCATTATTTTTCTCTCTCTTTTTGTTCCAGATGCAAATGCCACCCCATCACTGTCATTGTCTATGTAGTTTGTCTTGTGATTATTCTTTTGTTGCTTTTTGTTATTATTTTTTGTACCATTAAAATGCTTGAGTAAATTTTACTTCCATTTGCTTTATTTTGTTGCTTCAAACACATAGAACATGGGTGGGCAAACTCTTCGGTATGCAGGCCAGATACTGAAAAATGTAAGCTGCCAAAGGCCAGTGTAAATAAGAGCACCCGTTTTTTAACCAGCAGGCCTTCTAAAACATTCTGCATGATGCTACACTCACTCTCACAGCACTAAATCTATGATGTGTGACACATATCTGCTCTAATATTACATTAATGTAACAATGGGTGATGTGTGTGTTTGAGAGAGACGGAGAGAGACAGAGAGAGAACATAGTCTAGCAGTGTGTGTGTATGTGTGTATGTATGTGTTTGTGTGAGAGAGAGAGATATTGGGCAGAGTCTAGAGCTTTGAACTTTATTTGAATACAAATCAACATACACATACGTTCTTTTTTGGTGCTTAAAAGCGGCATATAGGAGGCAAATCCAGCACAGCAATGTCAGCAAACACCAGAAAAATGTTTGTCTCATTCATCTAACCAGTCCAAGTCAAGACCTTCACCTCTGAATGATGTCTTGTTTACGCCATAGTCCCACAAGATTTCGTCATTGCACTGGATATCCTTTGATGCCAGGAACAGTATAGTGTCTCTGCAACCATCAGGGAATTTCAATTGGAAATGTACCGGCTTGACATTGAATTTCTTTTTAGAATGATTCATCCTCCTCCCAAATGTGTCTTTAAGGGGGTGACATTCACAAGGGAAGGTCTGTGCATCGATACAAAGACTGGCACCACCTCTGGTCTTGAAAAAAAAAAGATAGCCCATTTCTCCACTCTGCTGTTCTGAAAGCAATTTCTTTCCTTCAGATGCCGGGATTATTCGGCCATGGTAGTCACAAAGGACATCTCCTTTGGTGAATGGCATGGTGGCAACGACACCTACAACAGAACAGACTAGAATATTTACGGCCATGTCCATTTCAAATCTTGACATTGCTTTTCATTTGTTATGTTTCTTGTTTGCTCACCTTTTCCCTTATCTCCACCAAAGTCCTGGATCTGAAGCCCTTTCCATTTTTGCTCCGAAACTGCCTTTATGATTTTGCCATCCTTTTCAATGCTCGTCTTCTGTTCAGATATCCAAGCCTGAAGAATATCCTTAAGGTCCGGGAGGTTTGCGTGCCACTTTTCTTTGGAGATGACGAGACGGACTTTGTCCAAAGTCGGTTGATGCCTGCCAATGTGAGCTGAGATGGAATTGTAAGCTGGTGTCAAATCCAGCGCTCATCCTCCTCTTTTTTGTGGGTGGTTCGTCGTTGAGAGTGACGGGAAACATTTCAACAAATGTTTCAAACTGGTCAAGAGCTGTTGTATTCAAAGCTGAGGAAGAAGAGCTATGAGAATAGGTTAATTTCAGGACTGCTGGGTGTACTTTCAAAAGCGCTACATTAAAGCATTCACTCATTCGTATAGCACATACCTTTCACCAGATTGTAAGAATGTGAAATGAATAAATATCAGAACAAGAGGCTTTCGTGTAATAGTCAAAAGATAATGCGCCTTTACTGTAGCCTACGGTATAGAGTTTGCGAGGTGGAAAACGAGAGGAAATAGTAGCGTTTAAAATGTCCTTTTAAATTGTAGCCTAATAATGCACTGTTGAGCATTTTAAATCCGAAATAATAAGGAATGTGAGGAGGTTGCTATTAACTTTAAATCTACAATCAAAACTATCTACAGCCTATGACGCAAATTGAATAGCCATGTCCGCATACGGATGCCTGCTTTAGTTGACTGGATTTCAAGTTGAATAGCTGATTAGGCTGATGTCCCTTGCATTTTGCCACTGCGTGGTCCGCACAGAAATGTTTCATTTTGCGAATGAGATGTCCACGCTGTCCCCTGTGCGACGTGTTGCCCCCCCCCCCAGTTTCAGAGCTATTCTAAATGCAAAATTGCGCAGAGGGCCGTGACTGTGGTAAACTATCCTAATAGAAAACTGATAGCTTTCCTGGCTAAATGGTATAAGTTAGGCCTATTACACAACATACATTTTGCTGACGACCCAAATAACCTAACCCAGTCTTTGGGAAACACTGCTCTGACTGATGTTCTCACAACTGAGAATATAGGGAAATTAATGTGCATTACATTGGTGTAACAGGGACCTTAAAAGATAATTGTTTGCAAACACAATACACACCTCTCACCAGCCACCTGTGTATCCTCTGGAATCGGCTCACTGCTTTGAGTCGTCTGCTCACAACTGAGTAAATGGGAAAAAAATACATATGGTTTACACTGGTGTGCATGACACAGACCTTGGAAGAACATATACCACTGCTTGCACACACCTCCCACTAGCTGTCTGTGTATCCTCTGGAATCGGCTCACTGCTTTGAGTCGTCTGCTCACAACTGAGTAAATGGGAAAAAAATACATATGGTTTACACTGGTGTGCATGACACAGACCTTGGAAGAACATATACCACTGCTTGCACACACCTCCCACTAGCTGTCTGTGTATCCTCTGGAATCGGCTCACTGCTTTGAGTCGTCTGCTCACAACTGACAACATGGAAAGATAAATATGCTTTACCTATGTATGCATGACATGAACTGTGAAAAAAATAGAACCTGATCCAATTTAAACATCTTCTAGCTGGTGTCTGTGGATCAACTTATACAGTGTACTTGTGTGTGTGTGTGTATGTGTGTGTGTGTGTGTGCACAGTACATATACTTACAACTTCCAAAGACGTTGTAAATCTGTTTTTGTGTTTGCAATGGGACCACCATTCTGTCCTAGAAAGAAGCAGCCTTCGTCGTCCATATATTCATCTTGTCTAAGTAAAGCCAGTGGCCGTATCTTGGTAAAGTACAACTCAAACCACTGTTGAATTAAATGAAAATATCAGCAACCAGATTGAATTTGGAATACATTATTCAAGTCGTTTAGACTGTGGCAACATACAGTACCTCTTCTTCTTCCTTTCTGAGTGTACAGGCCACTGAATTATCACTGAATTGGATGGTCACACCACTTGATGTCTGCTGTCTATCAACCCAACCTGCAGTCTGTAGAGCAGATGGTATACATGAATGAGCACAATTTTTTTGAAACAGGTATAATTTCTTACCTTTAAATGTATGCAAAGCATTTCATGACTGAGATGATTTAATTTTGTTGTGCAGGAATAAAATTTGGACACTTGCGTACTTTGAAAGTCTCTATACTCTTCAAAGATTTGTTGTATACCACAGACAACACGCCCATACAAAAGTATCGGAACTGTGTCGTGTAGTTTGTTGCCACGTTCACTCCAGTCTTAAGTTTGGCAACCATACTGCGCATCCACGGAGTGACGTCTTGCAGAAGCTGCCGTTGCTCAGCTGGAGAGCTAATTATAACCAACAACAGATGAGAGACACATATTAGACACCTTATGAACACTAATAAAGATTGAAACCATAAGTCATTTAAAGGGAGAATCTAACCTTTCCGATGGGTCTTTGACTATAAAGAAGCCTTTGCTTTTCAGCCGGTCGATGAGGGCACGGAGGGGATCTTCCTCATTCATTAAGGAATCAACCTCATGGTACTCCCAACGTCTGCCCACTCTCGTCCATTCTTTTTGGGATATTTTGGCCTTGGTCAACTCAGCGTTACGCTCTTCTTCTGTGTTGTCCTTCATACAGGCCTTCTTAAGGTGACTTGACAAATTTTCATGAGGCTTCTCACATAACAGGCAGTAGACAATACGCCTATCAGCGGCCATCCTTCAATAAATGCAAAAAAACACACACACAGAGAGAGAGAGAGAGAGAGAGAGAGTTCATTGAAATAGTGAAATACCAATGTTATGAGTAGGATGTCTGATCCATTGAGCTTTGCTATCTGCTCCATGTGGTACTTACTTGTCAATGCTGCTTGACAACCAAGGAATACCAATCCTGATGAGTTATGTAGGCCCTGAAAAGGAAAATAATTTAAGAAAAAATCATTTCACTCAAATGGTCTAGTCAGCTTGCTGGTTATTAGTACATCAACATGTAGTTTGCTGTCTTCAGAGCATGAATGCACATCTGTCCCAAAGAGTTTAAACATGGGTCAGATTTCTTTAGAATAACAACAGAAAAATATGTTTTACTGTGTACCATACCGTTTATTGTAGCCTCCACAATTCCAATTTCCGTCAGTGAAATGTTCCAACTTCTTAGCGCTCTCTGGGTCAAAAGGCGAGTCACACACACTAGTTTGTGAACAAAAATTTTCAGGTCGTCTTTTAAACTGTGGGAGTGAGCGTCATATGTGACAATCATGTAGTGGATTCCCCATATACGATGCCATTGCAGTGGTCTTCAGATGTGATGTCTCTAGCAGTGGATTTCACATATGATGCAACTATGGGTTAGTGAGCATTTGTGGTGGTGGGTTCCACATTTGGAAGTGTGTTCCACATTTGATACTTTTGGCAGCGGTCTTCACTAGCGGAGCTAGTAGGTTTGCTAGGGCCGGAATCGTATGCGAATCCGCAGGTATACCATGGGTTAGAGATTTTTTCGGTTCTGCTTAAGGCCTTAACCCTTGAGAGGTTAGCTTAAGTGGGGCACAGTACACCAGTACTTATCGGTGCTTAAGCCTGGTTGTCCGTGGGGGGGGTGGTACCCAGAGGGGGGGGGTGTTTGCCACTTTGTGTTGCGGGCTTAGCATAGAGGGTGTTAGCTAGTTTGATTAGCGTGTTTAATTTGGGTTAAGTTTAGGAGTAGGATACAGGGTAATGCTCCCAGGCTCACACACACGCGCGCAGGGGACAGAGAGGAGTCTTTGGAGCCTCTGTGAGCAGCTGGGGCCTGTGGGTGGGTGTGTGTGTGTGTAGGGGTGCTGCAGTGGGTATAGCACAGCATCTAGGCCCAACTTTAATAATAATAATGTAATAATAATAATAAGTCGGGGCCTCTCTGAGCAGCTGGAGCCTCTCTGAGCAACAGGCCCCTCTCACTGTCCCTCTCTATCACCTGCGCGCGCGTGCGTGCGTGTGTGTGGCTGTGCTTGGTGGGGGGGGTCTAGCGCAGCTCTCTGTGTCTCTCCCTGCTCCTAGGCCCAAGTTGAGCCCGTCTGAGCACAAGCACTCATCCCCAGGCCTCTCCCGGCCCGTCCCGTCACAGTAGCTAGTAGGCCTCTCACAAGGCCTCAGCCTAAGCTAATGTGTGTGTGTTTGGGGGGGGGTGGGGGAGGGGGCGCTCAGGATCGGGTGAGATTCTAGATTAATTTTGACGCTCCGGACGCAACGCCGCCACCCCCGTCTCGCTGTGACCTTGCGTCGCGGAGATAGGCGGTTGGCTAGGGCCAGAATCGTATGTGAATCCGCAGCTAGCGTGACATGTTCATCACATACGACTCTTGACTTAGCGGGTTTTCACTCTTGGCCCCTTAGTGGCAGTATGGGAGAATGACAGTCTGTTACATTTTCCATCACATACGACTCTTGACTTAGCGGGTTTTCACTCTTGGCCCCTTAGTGGCAGTATGGGAGAATGACAGTCTGTTACATTTTCCATCACATACGAGTCTTGAGTTAGCGCTTTTTCACTCTTGGCCCCTTAGTGGCAGTATGGGAGAATGACAGTCTGTTACATTTTTCATCACATACGAGTCTTGAGTTAGCGCGTATTCACTCTTGGCCCCTTAGTGGCAGTATGGGAGAATGACAGTCTGTTACATTTTTCATCACATATGAGTCTTGAGTTAGCGCGTATTCACTCTTGGCCCCTTAGTGGCAGTATGGGAGAATGACAGTCTGTTACATTTTCCATCACATACGAGTCTTGAGTTAGCGCTTTTTCACTCTTGGCCCCTTAGTGGCAGTATGGGAGAATGACAGTCTGTTACATTTTCCATCACATACGAGTCTTGAGTTAGCGCTTTTTCAGTCTTGGCCCCTTAGTGGCAGTATGGGAGAATGACAGTCTGTTACATGTTCATCACATATGACTCTTGAGTTAGCGCCTGGAGGTTTGCTAGGGCCGGAATCATATACGAACCCGCAGGTATACCATGGGTTTGAGATTTTTTCGGCTCTGCTTAAGGCTTTAACCCTTGCGAGGTTAGCTTAAGTGGGGCACAGTGCACCAGTACTTATCGGTGCTTAAGCCTGGTTGTCCGTGGGGGGGGTGGTACCCAGAGGGGGGGGGCGTTTGCCACTTTGTGTTGCGGGCTTAGCATAGAGGGTGTTAGCTAGTTTGATTAGCGTGTTTATTTTGGGTTAAGTTTAGGAGTAGGATACAGGGTAATGCTCCCAGGCTCACACACACGCGCGCAGGGGACAGAGAGGAGTCTTTGGAGCCTCTGTGAGCAGCTGCGGCCTGTGTGAGAACACGCACTGTCTCCTAGGCCTCTCTGTGCCTCTCCGAGCGTCAGGGCTCAAACCAGAGGTCAAGCTGTAGCTAGTAGGCCTCTGACAAGGCCTCGGCCTAAGTTTGGGCCTCTGTGAGTAGCCGCAGCCCGTGTGAGCACAAGCACTCTTCCCCAAGCCTCTCCAAGCATCAGGGGTCAAGTCAGAGGTCAGCAGTAGCTAGTAGGCCTCTCACAAGGCCTCAGCCTAAGCTGGAGGATTGGGTTAGATTGTAAATTAATTTTGGGAGAACAGAGTCTAGGTTGTGCTAGCTGTGGAAAAGGGGATAGGGAAGAGGTTGGGCCTCTGTTCGTGTATTAATCGGGGTTAAGTTTAGATGTAGGATACAGGGTAATGCTCCCAGGCTCACACACACGCGCGCAGGGGACAGAGAGGAGTCTTTGGAGCCTCTGTGAGCAGCTGGGGCCTGTGGGTGGGTGTGTGTGTGTGTAGGGGTGCTGCAGTGGGTATAGCACAGCATCTAGGCCCAACTTTAATAATAATAATGTAATAATAATAATAAGTCGGGGCCTCTCTGAGCAGCTGGAGCCTCTCTGAGCAACAGGCCCCTCTCACTGTCCCTCTCTATCACCTGCGCGCGCGTGCGTGCGTGTGTGTGGCTGTGCTTGGTGGGGGGGGTCTAGCGCAGCTCTCTGTGTCTCTCCCTGCTCCTAGGCCCAAGTTGAGCCCGTCTGAGCACAAGCACTCATCCCCAGGCCTCTCCCGGCCCGTCCCGTCACAGTAGCTAGTAGGCCTCTCACAAGGCCTCAGCCTAAGCTAATGTGTGTGTGTTTGGGGGGGGGTGGGGGAGGGGGCGCTCAGGATCGGGTGAGATTCTAGATTAATTTTGACGCTCCGGACGCAACGCCGCCACCCCCGTCTCGCTGTGACCTTGCGTCGCGGAGATAGGCGGTTGGCTAGGGCCAGAATCGTATGTGAATCCGCAGCTAGCGTGACATGTTCATCACATACGACTCTTGACTTAGCGGGTTTTCACTCTTGGCCCCTTAGTGGCAGTATGGGAGAATGACAGTCTGTTACATTTTCCATCACATACGACTCTTGACTTAGCGGGTTTTCACTCTTGGCCCCTTAGTGGCAGTATGGGAGAATGACAGTCTGTTACATTTTCCATCACATACGAGTCTTGAGTTAGCGCTTTTTCACTCTTGGCCCCTTAGTGGCAGTATGGGAGAATGACAGTCTGTTACATTTTTCATCACATACGAGTCTTGAGTTAGCGCGTATTCACTCTTGGCCCCTTAGTGGCAGTATGGGAGAATGACAGTCTGTTACATTTTCCATCACATACGAGTCTTGAGTTAGCGCTTTTTCAGTCTTGGCCCCTTAGTGGCAGTATGGGAGAATGACAGTCTGTTACATTTTTCATCACATATGACTCTTGAGTTAGCGCCTGGAGGTTTGCTAGGGCCGGAATCATATACGAACCCTCAGGTATACCATGGGTTTGAGATTTTTTCGGCTCTGCTTAAGGCTTTAACCCTTGCGAGGTTAGCTTAAGTGGGGCACAGTGCACCAGTACTTATCGGTGCTTAAGCCTGGTTGTCCGTGGGGGGGGTGGTACCCAGAGGGGGGGGGCGTTTGCCACTTTGTGTTGCGGGCTTAGCATAGAGGGTGTTAGCTAGTTTGATAAAAAAAGTTGACCATTCCCACTTCAGAGGTGGACCTGTGGGTGGTAGCATGGAGCTACGAGTCTGAAATTCAAGTCAGACCTTCTGCACATGACCCAGATGGAGCGTGCAAAGTTTCATCTCTCTAGCTGTAACGCAAAGCAATGTGCCTGCAAAAACGACTTTTTTGGCGATTTAACATTTTGCCAATTTTACATTTTTAGCCAAAAAACTCCCTTATGTTGGTCCGATCAGTATGAAATCAGAATATGTTTAACAACGGGACGTCTCAAACAAGCCAGGCTCAGTTTGGAGTGGGTGGATTATTCCCGGAAGGAGATAAACGGTTCGAAACGTACAAGGTTTCCCTCTTCTGCCTCGGTAACGCTAGGTGCTAGAGGGATGGGACCAAGACGCAAGGCACCGCCTAGAGGCCCCTGACAACTGTTCCAAAAGTGGGATCTCTGAGACATCCACAAAAAAAACTGTGTAGGAAAAACATAAAAAAAATTGACCATTCCCACTTCAGAGGTGGACCTGTGGGTGGCAGCATGGAGCTACGAGTCTGAAATTCAAGTCAGACCTTCTGCACATGACCCAGATGGAGCGTGCAAAGTTTCATCTCTCTAGCTGTAACGCAAAGCAATGTGCCTGCAAAAACTACTTTTTTGGCGATTTAACATTTTGCCAATTTTACATTTTTAGCCAAAAAACTCCCTTATGTTGGTCCGATCAGTATGAAATCAGAATATGTTTAACAACGGGACGTCACAAACAAGCCAGGCTCAGTTTGGAGTGGGTGGATTATTCCCGGAAGGAGATAAACGGTTCGAAACGTACAAGGTTTCCCTCTTCTGCCTCGGTAACGCTAGGTGCTAGAGGGATGGGACCAAGACGCAAGGCACCGCCTAGAGGCCCCTGACAACTGTTCCAAAAGTGGGATCTCTGAGACATCCACAAAAAAAACTGTGTAGGAAAAACATAAAAAAAATTGACCATTCCCACTTCAGAGGTGGACCTGTGGGTGGCAGCATGGAGCTACGAGTCTGAAATTCAAGTCAGACCTTCTGCACATGACCTAGATGGAGCGTGCAAAGTTTCATCTCTCTAGCTGTAACGCAAAGCAATGTGCCTGCAAAAACTACTTTTTTGGCGATTTAACATTTTGCCAATTTTACATTTTTAGCCAAAAAACTCCCTTATGTTGGTCCGATCAGTATGAAATCAGAATATGTTTAACAACGGGACGTCTCAAACAAGCCAGGCTCAGTTTGGAGTGGGTGGATTATTCCCGGAAGGAGATAAACGGTTCGAAACGTACAAGGTTTCCCTCTTCTGCCTCGGTAACGCTAGGTGCTAGAGGGATGGGACCAAGACGCAAGGCACCGCCTAGAGGCCCCTGACAACTGTTCCAAAAGTGGGATCTCTGAGACACCCACAAAAAAAACTGTGAAGGAAAAACATAAAAAAAGTTGACCATTCCCACTTCAGAGGTGGACCTGTGGGTGGTAGCATGGAGCTACGAGGCTGAAATTCAAGTCAGACCTTCTGCACATGACCCAGATGGAGCGTGCAAAGTTCCATCTCTCTAGCTGTAACGCAAAGCAATGTGCCTGCAAAAACTACTTTTTTGGCGATTTAACATTTTGCCAATTTTACATTTTTAGCCAAAAAACTCCCTTATGTTGGTCCGATCAGTATGAAATCAGAATATGTTTAACAACGGGACGTCTCAAACAAGCCAGGCTCAGTTTGGAGTGGGTGGATTATTCCCGGAAGGAGATAAACGGTTCGAAACGTACAAGGTTTCCCTCTTCTGCCTCGGTAACGCTAGGTGCTAGAGGGATGGGACCAAGACGCAAGGCACCGCCTAGAGGCCCCTGACAACTGTTCCAAAAGTGGGATCTCTGAGACATCCACAAAAAAAACTGTGTAGGAAAAACATAAAAAAAATTGACCATTCCCACTTCAGAGGTGGACCTGTGGGTGGCAGCATGGAGCTACGAGTCTGAAATTCAAGTCAGACCTTCTGCACATGACCCAGATGGAGCGTGCAAAGTTTCATCTCTCTAGCTGTAACGCAAAGCAATGTGCCTGCAAAAACTACTTTTTTGGCGATTTAACATTTTGCCAATTTTACATTTTTAGCCAAAAAACTCCCTTATGTTGGTCCGATCAGTATGAAATCAGAATATGTTTAACAACGGGACGTCTCAAACAAGCCAGGCTCAGTTTGGAGTGGGTGGATTATTCCCGGAAGGAGATAAACGGTTCGAAACGTACAAGGTTTCCCTCTTCTGCCTCGGTAACGCTAGGTGCTAGAGGGATGGGACCAAGACGCAAGGCACCGCCTAGAGGCCCCTGACAACTGTTCCAAAAGTGGGATCTCTGAGACATCCACAAAAAAAACTGTGTAGGAAAAACATAAAAAAAATTGACCATTCCCACTTCAGAGGTGGACCTGTGGGTGGCAGCATGGAGCTACGAGTCTGAAATTCAAGTCAGACCTTCTGCACATGACCCAGATGGAGCGTGCAAAGTTTCATCTCTCTAGCTGTAACGCAAAGCAATGTGCCGGCAAAAACTACTTTTTTGGCGATTTAACATTTAGCCATTTTCAAATTTTTGGCCAAAAAACACACATATGTTGGTCAGGTGAGTAAATATATAGCGTTGCTAGGGTACATATGGCGTTTACTATGCTAAATACCGTGGTTGCTATGGTGGTTACTGTGGTCATATTCTGGTGGTTGCTAGGTTGTTGCTAGGATAGGGGGTAATAGCCACAAGTGCACCGGGGTGCAGTTGGTTTTTTGGCCACAAGTCGTGCAGCGTTGGTGGTAGACTGGCGGCACCCCCATGCGCCCCCATGTTTTCTGACGCTCCGGACGCAATGGCGCCACCCCCGTCTCGCTGTGACCTTGCGTCGCGGAGCTAGGCGGTTGGCTAGGGCCAGAATCATATACGAATCCGCAGTTAGCGTGCTTCCACATGCGGGGGGGGGTCGGGATTCACATGTGAGCGCCTCCCTAGCGTGACTAGTGTCGCCCTCGTGTGGAAATCAGGCAGCTATGCCTCAGTGTTTTCACTCTCACTATCCCTGACTATGATAGGAGGTAATAGCCACAAGTGCACCAGGGTGCAGTTGGTTTTTTGGCCACAAGTCGTGCAGCGTTGGTATTAGACTGGCGGCACCCCCATGCGCCCCCATGTTTTCTGACGCTCCGGACGCAATGGCGCCACCCCCGTCTCGCTGTGACCTTGCGTCGCGGAGCTAGGCGGTTGGCTAGGGCCAGAATCATATACGAATCCGCAGTTAGCGTGCTTCCACATGCGGGGGGGGGTCGGGATTCACATGTGAGCGCCTCCCTAGCGTGACTAGTGTCGCCCTCGTGTGGAAATCAGGCAGCTATGCCTCAGTGTTTTCACTCTCACTATCCCTGACTATGATAGGAGGTAATAGCCACAAGTGCACCGGGGTGCAGTTGGTTTTTTGGCCACAAGTCGTGCAGCGTTGGTATTAGACTGGCGGCACCCCCATGCGCCCCCATGTTTTCTGACGCTCCGGACGCAATGGCGCCACCCCCGTCTCGCTGTGACCTTGCGTCGCGGAGCTAGGCGGTTGGCTAGGGCCAGAATCATATACGAATCCGCAGTTAGCGTGCTTCCACATGCGGGGGGGGGTCGGGATTCACATGTGAGCGCCTCCCTAGCGTGACTAGTGTCGCCCTCGTGTGGAAATCAGGCAGCTATGCCTCAGTGTTTTCACTCTCACTATCCCTGACTATGATAGGAGGTAATAGCCACAAGTGCACCGGGGTGCAGTTGGTTTTTTGGCCACAAGTCGTGCAGCGTTGGTATTAGACTGGCGGCACCCCCATGCGCCCCCATGTTTTCTGACGCTCCGGACGCAATGGCGCCACCCCCGTCTCGCTGTGACCTTGCGTCGCGGAGATAGGCGGTTGGCTAGGGCCAGAATCATATACGAATCCGCAGTTAGCGTGCTTCCACATGCGGGGGGGGGTCGGGATTCACATGTGAGCGCCTCCCTAGCGTGACTAGTGTCGCCCTCGTGTGGAAATCAGGCAGCTATGCCTCAGTGTTTTCACTCTCACTATCCCTGACTATGATAGGAGGTAATAGCCACAAGTGCACCGGGGTGCAGTTGGTTTTTTGGCCACAAGTCGTGCAGCGTTGGTATTAGACTGGCGGCACCCCCATGCGCCCCCATGTTTTCTGACGCTCCGGACGCAATGGCGCCACCCCCGTCTCGCTGTGACCTTGCGTCGCGGAGCTAGGCGGTTGGCTAGGGCCAGAATCATATACGAATCCGCAGTTAGCGTGCTTCCACATGCGGGGGGGGGTCGGGATTCACATGTGAGCGCCTCCCTAGCGTGACTAGTGTCGCCCTCGTGTGGAAATCAGGCAGCTATGCCTCAGTGTTTTCACTCTCACTATCCCTGACTATGATAGGAGGTAATAGCCACAAGTGCACCGGGGTGCAGTTGGTTTTTTGGCCACAAGTCGTGCAGCGTTGGTATTAGACTGGCGGCACCCCCATGCGCCCCCATGTTTTCTGACGCTCCGGACGCAATGGCGCCACCCCCGTCTCGCTGTGACCTTGCGTCGCGGAGCTAGGCGGTTGGCTAGGGCCAGAATCATATACGAATCCGCAGTTAGCGTGCTTCCACATGCGGGGGGGGGTCGGGATTCACATGTGAGCGCCTCCCTAGCGTGACTAGTGTCGCCCTCGTGTGGAAATCAGGCAGCTATGCCTCAGTGTTTTCACTCTCACTCTCCCTGACTATGATAGGAGGTAATAGCCACAAGTGCACCGGGGTGCAGTTGGTTTTTTGGCCACAAGTCGTGCAGCGTTGGTATTAGACTGGCGGCACCCCCATGCGCCCCCATGTTTTCTGACGCTCCGGACGCAATGGCGCCACCCCCGTCTCGCTGTGACCTTGCGTCGCGGAGATAGGCGGTTGGCTAGGGCCAGAATCGTATGTGAATCCGCAGCTAGCGTGACATGTTCATCACATACGACTCTTGACTTAGCGGGTTTTCACTCTTGGCCCCTTAGTGGCAGTATGGGAGAATGACAGTCTGTTACATTTTCCATCACATACGACTCTTGACTTAGCGGGTATTCACTCTTGGCCCCTTAGTGGCAGTATGGGAGAATGACAGTCTGTTACATTTTCCATCACATACGAGTCTTGAGTTAGCGCTTTTTCACTCTTGGCCCCTTAGTGGCAGTATGGGAGAATGACAGTCTGTTACATTTTCCATCACATACGAGTCTTGAGTTAGCGCTTTTTCAGTCTTGGCCCCTTAGTGGCAGTATGGGAGAATGACAGTCTGTTACATGTTCATCACATATGACTCTTGAGTTAGCGCCTGGAGGTTTGCTAGGGCCGGAATCATATACGAACCCGCAGGTATACCATGGGTTTGAGATTTTTTCGGCTCTGCTTAAGGCTTTAACCCTTGCGAGGTTAGCTTAAGTGGGGCACAGTGCACCGGTACTTATCGGTGCTTAAGCCTGGTTGTCCGTGGGGGGGGTGGTACCCAGAGGGGGGGGGCGTTTGCCACTTTGTGTTGCGGGCTTAGCATAGAGGGTGTTAGCTAGTTTGATTAGCGTGTTTATTTTGGGTTAAGTTTAGGAGTAGGATACAGGGTAATGCTCCCAGGCTCACACACACGCGCGCAGGGGACAGAGAGGAGTCTTTGGAGCCTCTGTGAGCAGCTGGGGCCTGTGGGTGGGTGTGTGTGTGTGTAGGGGTGCTGCAGTGGGTATAGCACAGCATCTAGGCCCAAGCATCTAGGCACAGCATCTAGGCCCAACTTTAATAATAATAATGTAATAATAATAATAAGTTGGGGCCTCTCTGAGCAGCTGGAGCCTCTCTGAGCAACAGGCCCCTCTCACTGTCCCTCTCTATCACCTGCGCGCGCGTGTGTGCGTGTGTGTGGCTGTGCTTGGTGGGGGGGGTCTAGCGCAGCTCTCTGTGTCTCTCCCTGCTCCTAGGCCCAAGTTGAGCCCGTCTGAGCACAAGCACTCATCCCCAGGCCTCTCCCGGCCCGTCCGATCACAGTAGCTAGTAGGCCTCTCACAAGGCCTTAGCTTAAGCTAATGTGTGTGTGTTTGGGGGGGAGGGGGGGGGGGGCGCTCAGGATCGGGTGAGATTCTAGATTAATTTTGACGCACCGGACGCAATGCCGCCATCCCCGTCTCGCTGTGACCTTGCGTCGCGGAGCTAGGAGGTTTGCTAGGGCCGGAATCATATACGAACCCGCAGGTATACCATGGGTTTGAGATTTTTTCGGCTCTGCTTAAGGCTTTAACCCTTGCGAGGTTAGCTTAAGTGGGGCACAGTGCACCGGTACTTATCGGTGCTTAAGCCTGGTTGTCCGTGGGGGGGGTGGTACCCAGAGGGGGGGGGCGTTTGCCACTTTGTGTTGCGGGCTTAGCATAGAGGGTGTTAGCTAGTTTGATTAGCGTGTTTATTTTGGGTTAAGTTTAGGAGTAGGATACAGGGTAATGCTCCCAGGCTCACACACACGCGCGCAGGGGACAGAGAGGAGTCTTTGGAGCCTCTGTGAGCAGCTGCGGCCTGTGTGAGAACACGCACTGTCTCCTAGGCCTCTCTGTGCCTCTCCGAGCGTCAGGGCTCAAAGCAGAGGTCAAGCTGTAGCTAGTAGGCCTCTGACAAGGCCTCGGCCTAAGTTTGGGCCTCTGTGAGTAGCCGCAGCCCGTGTGAGCACAAGCACTCTTCCCCAAGCCTCTCCAAGCATCAGGGGTCAAGTCAGAGGTCAGCAGTAGCTAGTAGGCCTCTCACAAGGCCTCAGCCTAAGCTGGAGGATTGGGTTAGATTGTAAATTAATTTTGGGAGAACAGAGTCTAGGTTGTGCTAGCTGTGGAAAAGGGGATAGGGAAGAGGTTGGGCCTCTGTTCGTGTATTAATCGGGGTTAAGTTTAGATGTAGGATACAGGGTAATGCTCCCAGGCTCACACACACGCGCGCAGGGGACAGAGAGGAGTCTTTGGAGCCTCTGTGAGCAGCTGGGGCCTGTGGGTGGGTGTGTGTGTGTGTAGGGGTGCTGCAGTGGGTATAGCACAGCATCTAGGCCCAACTTTAATAATAATAATGTAATAATAATAATAAGTCGGGGCCTCTCTGAGCAGCTGGAGCCTCTCTGAGCAACAGGCCCCTCTCACTGTCCCTCTCTATCACCTGCGCGCGCGTGCGTGCGTGTGTGTGGCTGTGCTTGGTGGGGGGGGTCTAGCGCAGCTCTCTGTGTCTCTCCCTGCTCCTAGGCCCGAGTTGAGCCCGTCTGAGCACAAGCACTCATCCCCAGGCCTCTCCCGGCCCGTCCCGTCACAGTAGCTAGTAGGCCTCTCACAAGGCCTTAGCCTAAGCTAATGTGTGTGTGTTTGGGGGGGGGGGGGGGGAGGGGGCGCTCAGGATCGGGTGAGATTCTAGATTAATTTTGACGCTCCGGACGCAACGCCGCCACCCCCGTCTCGCTGTGACCTTGCGTCGCGGAGATAGGCGGTTGGCTAGGGCCAGAATCGTATGTGAATCCGCAGCTAGCGTGACATGTTCATCACATACGACTCTTGACTTAGCGGGTTTTCACTCTTGGCCCCTTAGTGGCAGTATGGGAGAATGACAGTCTGTTACATTTTCCATCACATACGACTCTTGACTTAGCGGGTTTTCACTCTTGGCCCCTTAGTGGCAGTATGGGAGAATGACAGTCTGTTACATTTTCCATCACATACGAGTCTTGAGTTAGCGCTTTTTCACTCTTGGCCCCTTAGTGGCAGTATGGGAGAATGACAGTCTGTTACATTTTTCATCACATACGAGTCTTGAGTTAGCGCGTATTCACTCTTGGCCCCTTAGTGGCAGTATGGGAGAATGACAGTCTGTTACATTTTTCATCACATATGAGTCTTGAGTTAGCGCGTATTCACTCTTGGCCCCTTAGTGGCAGTATGGGAGAATGACAGTCTGTTACATTTTCCATCACATACGAGTCTTGAGTTAGCGCTTTTTCACTCTTGGCCCCTTAGTGGCAGTATGGGAGAATGACAGTCTGTTACATTTTCCATCACATACGAGTCTTGAGTTAGCGCTTTTTCAGTCTTGGCCCCTTAGTGGCAGTATGGGAGAATGACAGTCTGTTACATGTTCATCACATATGACTCTTGAGTTAGCGCCTGGAGGTTTGCTAGGGCCGGAATCATATACGAACCCGCAGGTATACCATGGGTTTGAGATTTTTTCGGCTCTGCTTAAGGCTTTAACCCTTGCGAGGTTAGCTTAAGTGGGGCACAGTGCACCGGTACTTATCGGTGCTTAAGCCTGGTTGTCCGTGGGGGGGGTGGTACCCAGAGGGGGGGGGCGTTTGCCACTTTGTGTTGCGGGCTTAGCATAAAGGGTGTTAGCTAGTTTGATAAAAAAAGTTGACCATTCCCACTTCAGAGGTGGACCTGTGGGTGGTAGCATGGAGCTACGAGTCTGAAATTCAAGTCAGACCTTCTGCACATGACCCAGATGGAGCGTGCAAAGTTTCATCTCTCTAGCTGTAACGCAAAGCAATGTGCCTGCAAAAACTACTTTTTTGGCGATTTAACATTTTGCCAATTTTACATTTTTAGCCAAAAAACTCCCTTATGTTGGTCCGATCAGTATGAAATCAGAATATGTTTAACAACCGGACGTCACAAACAAGCCAGGCTCAGTTTGGAGTGGGTGGATTATTCCCGGAAGGAGATAAACGGTTCGAAACGTACAAGGTTTCCCTCTTCTGCCTCGGTAACGCTAGGTGCTAGAGGGATGGGACCAAGACGCAAGGCACCGCCTAGAGGCCCCTGACAACTGTTCCAAAAGTGGGATCTCTGAGACATCCACAAAAAAAACTGTGTAGGAAAAACATAAAAAAAATTGACCATTCCCACTTCAGAGGTGGACCTGTGGGTGGCAGCATGGAGCTACGAGTCTGAAATTCAAGTCAGACCTTCTGCACATGACCCAGATGGAGCGTGCAAAGTTTCATCTCTCTAGCTGTAACGCAAAGCAATGTGCCTGCAAAAACGACTTTTTTGGCGATTTAACATTTTGCCAATTTTACATTTTTAGCCAAAAAACTCCCTTATGTTGGTCCGATCAGTATGAAATCAGAATATGTTTAACAACGGGACGTCACAAACAAGCCAGGCTCAGTTTGGAGTGGGTGGATTATTCCCGGAAGGAGATAAACGGTTCGAAACGTACAAGGTTTCCCTCTTCTGCCTCGGTAACGCTAGGTGCTAGAGGGATGGGACCAAGACGCAAGGCACCGCCTAGAGGCCCCTGACAACTGTTCCAAAAGTGGGATCTCTGAGACATCCACAAAAAAAACTGTGTAGGAAAAACATAAAAAAAATTGACCATTCCCACTTCAGAGGTGGACCTGTGGGTGGCAGCATGGAGCTACGAGTCTGAAATTCAAGTCAGACCTTCTGCACATGACCCAGATGGAGCGTGCAAAGTTTCATCTCTCTAGCTGTAACGCAAAGCAATGTGCCTGCAAAAACTACTTTTTTGGCGATTTAACATTTTGCCAATTTTACATTTTTAGCCAAAAAACTCCCTTATGTTGGTCCGATCAGTATGAAATCAGAATATGTTTAACAACGGGACGTCACAAACAAGCCAGGCTCAGTTTGGAGTGGGTGGATTATTCCCGGAAGGAGATAAACGGTTCGAAACGTACAAGGTTTCCCTCTTCTGCCTCGGTAACGCTAGGTGCTAGAGGGATGGGACCAAGACGCAAGGCACCGCCTAGAGGCCCCTGACAACTGTTCCAAAAGTGGGATCTCTGAGACATCCACAAAAAAAACTGTGTAGGAAAAACATAAAAATAATTGACCATTCCCACTTCAGAGGTGGACCTGTGGGTGGCAGCATGGAGCTACGAGTCTGAAATTCAAGTCAGACCTTCTGCACATGACCCAGATGGAGCGTGCAAAGTTTCATCTCTCTAGCTGTAACGCAAAGCAATGTGCCTGCAAAAACTACTTTTTTGGCGATTTAACATTTTGCCAATTTTACATTTTTAGCCAAAAAACTCCCTTATGTTGGTCCGATCAGTATGAAATCAGAATATGTTTAACAACGGGACGTCACAAACAAGCCAGGCTCAGTTTGGAGTGGGTGGATTATTCCCGGAAGGAGATAAACGGTTCGAAACGTACAAGGTTTCCCTCTTCTGCCTCGGTAACGCTAGGTGCTAGAGGGATGGGACCAAGACGCAAGGCACCGCCTAGAGGCCCCTGACAAGTGTTCCAAAAGTGGTATCTCTGAGACATCCACAAAAAAAACTGTGTAGGAAAAACATAAAAAAAATTGACCATTCCCACTTCAGAGGTGGACCTGTGGGTGGCAGCATGGAGCTACGAGTCTGAAATTCAAGTCAGACCTTCTGCACATGACCCAGATGGAGCGTGCAAAGTTTCATCTCTCTAGCTGTAACGCAAAGCAATGTGCCGGCAAAAACTACTTTTTTGGCGATTTAACATTTAGCCATTTTCAAATTTTTGGCCAAAAAACACACATATGTTGGTCAGGTGAGTAAATATATAGCGTTGCTAGGGTACATATGGCGTTTACTATGCTAAATACCGTGGTTGCTATGGTGGTTACTGTGGTCATATTCTGGTGGTTGCTAGGATAGGAGGTAATAGCCACAAGTGCACCGGGGTGCAGTTGGTTTTTTGGCCACAAGTCGTGCAGCGTTGGTATTAGACTGGCGGCACCCCCATGCGCCCCCATGTTTTCTGACGCTCCGGACGCAATGGCGCCACCCCCGTCTCGCTGTGACCTTGCGTCGCGGAGCTAGGCGGTTGGCTAGGGCCAGAATCATATACGAATCCGCAGTTAGCGTGCTTCCACATGCGGGGGGGGGTCGGGATTCACATGTGAGCGCCTCCCTAGCGTGACTAGTGTCGCCCTCGTGTGGAAATCAGGCAGCTATGCCTCAGTGTTTTCACTCTCACTATCCCTGACTATGATAGGAGGTAATAGCCACAAGTGCACCGGGGTGCAGTTGGTTTTTTGGCCACAAGTCGTGCAGCGTTGGTATTAGACTGGCGGCACCCCCATGCGCCCCCATGTTTTCTGACGCTCCGGACGCAATGGCGCCACCCCCGTCTCGCTGTGACCTTGCGTCGCGGAGCTAGGCGGTTGGCTAGGGCCAGAATCATATACGAATCCGCAGTTAGCGTGCTTCCACATGCGGGGGGGGGTCGGGATTCACATGTGAGCGCCTCCCTAGCGTGACTAGTGTCGCCCTCGTGTGGAAATCAGGCAGCTATGCCTCAGTGTTTTCACTCTCACTATCCCTGACTATGATAGGAGGTAATAGCCACAAGTGCACCGGGGTGCAGTTGGTTTTTTGGCCACAAGTCGTGCAGCGTTGGTATTAGACTGGCGGCACCCCCATGCGCCCCCATGTTTTCTGATGCTCCGGACGCAACGCCGCCACCCCCGTCTCGCTGTGACCTTGCGTCGTGGAGATAGGCGGTTGGCTAGGGCCAGAATCGTATGTGAATCCGCAGCTAGCGTGACATGTTCATCACATATGACTCTTGAGTTAGCGCCTGGAGGTTTGCTAGGGCCGGAATCATATACGAACCCGCAGGTATACCATGGGTTTGAGATTTTTTCGGCTCTGCTTAAGGCTTTAACCCTTGCGAGGTTAGCTTAAGTGGGGCACAGTGCACCAGTACTTATCGGTGCTTAAGCCTGGTTGTCCGTGGGGGGGGTGGTACCCAGAGGGGGGGGGCGTTTGCCACTTTGTGTTGCGGGCTTAGCATAGAGGGTGTTAGCTAGTTTGATTAGCGTGTTTAATTTGGGTTAAGTTTAGGAGTAGGATACAGGGTAATGCTCCCAGGCTCACACACACGCGCGCAGGGGACAGAGAGGAGTCTTTGGAGCCTCTGTGAGCAGCTGCAGCCTGTGTGAGAACACGCACTGTCTCCTAGGCCTCTCTGTGCCTCTCCGAGCGTCAGGGCTCAAACCAGAGGTCAAGCTGTAGCTAGTAGGCCTCTGACAAGGCCTCGGCCTAAGTTTGGGCCTCTGTGAGTAGCCGCAGCCCGTGTGAGCACAAGCACTCTTCCCCAAGCCTCTCCAAGCATCAGGGGTCAAGTCAGAGGTCAGCAGTAGCTAGTAGGCCTCTCACAAGGCCTCAGCCTAAGCTGGAGGATTGGGTTAGATTGTAAATTAATTTTGGGAGAACAGAGTCTAGGTTGTGCTAGCTGTGGAAAAGGGGATAGGGAAGAGGTTGGGCCTCTGTTCGTGTATTAATCGGGGTTAAGTTTAGATGTAGGATACAGGGTAATGCTCCCAGGCTCACACACACGCGCGCAGGGGACAGAGAGGAGTCTTTGGAGCCTCTGTGAGCAGCTGGGGCCTGTGGGTGGGTGTGTGTGTGTGTAGGGGTGCTGCAGTGGGTATAGCACAGCATCTAGGCCCAACTTTAATAATAATAATGTAATAATAATAATAAGTCGGGGCCTCTCTGAGCAGCTGGAGCCTCTCTGAGCAACAGGCCCCTCTCACTGTCCCTCTCTATCACCTGCGCGCGCGTGCGTGCGTGTGTGTGGCTGTGCTTGGTGGGGGGGGTCTAGCGCAGCTCTCTGTGTCTCTCCCTGCTCCTAGGCCCGAGTTGAGCCCGTCTGAGCACAAGCACTCATCCCCAGGCCTCTCCCGGCCCGTCCCGTCACAGTAGCTAGTAGGCCTCTCACAAGGCCTTAGCCTAAGCTAATGTGTGTGTGTTTGGGGGGGGGTGGGGGAGGGGGCGCTCAGGATCGGGTGAGATTCTAGATTAATTTTGACGCTCCGGACGCAACGCCGCCACCCCCGTCTCGCTGTGACCTTGCGTCGCGGAGATAGGCGGTTGGCTAGGGCCGGAATCGTATGTGAATCCGCAGCTAGCGTGACATGTTCATCACATACGACTCTTGACTTAGCGGGTTTTCACTCTTGGCCCCTTAGTGGCAGTATGGGAGAATGACAGTCTGTTACATTTTCCATCACATACGACTCTTGACTTAGCGGGTTTTCACTCTTGGCCCCTTAGTGGCAGTATGGGAGAATGACAGTCTGTTACATTTTTCATCACATACGAGTCTTGAGTTAGCGCTTTTTCACTCTTGGCCCCTTAGTGGCAGTATGGGAGAATGACAGTCTGTTACATTTTTCATCACATATGAGTCTTGAGTTAGCGCGTATTCACTCTTGGCCCCTTAGTGGCAGTATGGGAGAATGACAGTCTGTTACATTTTTCATCACATATGAGTCTTGAGTTAGCGCGTATTCACTCTTGGCCCCTTAGTGGCAGTATGGGAGAATGACAGTCTGTTACATTTTCCATCACATACGAGTCTTGAGTTAGCGCTTTTTCACTCTTGGCCCCTTAGTGGCAGTATGGGAGAATGACAGTCTGTTACATTTTCCATCACATACGAGTCTTGAGTTAGCGCTTTTTCAGTCTTGGCCCCTTAGTGGCAGTATGGGAGAATGACAGTCTGTTACATGTTCATCACATATGACTCTTGAGTTAGCGCCTGGAGGTTTGCTAGGGCCGGAATCATATACGAACCCGCAGGTATACCATGGGTTTGAGATTTTTTCGGCTCTGCTTAAGGCTTTAACCCTTGCGAGGTTAGCTTAAGTGGGGCACAGTGCACCAGTACTTATCGGTGCTTAAGCCTGGTTGTCCGTGGGGGGGGTGGTACCCAGAGGGGGGGGGCGTTTGCCACTTTGTGTTGCGGGCTTAGCATAGAGGGTGTTAGCTAGTTTGATTAGCGTGTTTAATTTGGGTTAAGTTTAGGAGTAGGATACAGGGTAATGCTCCCAGGCTCACACACACGCGCGCAGGGGACAGAGAGGAGTCTTTGGAGCCTCTGTGAGCAGCTGCAGCCTGTGTGAGAACACGCACTGTCTCCTAGGCCTCTCTGTGCCTCTCCGAGCGTCAGGGCTCAAACCAGAGGTCAAGCTGTAGCTAGTAGGCCTCTGACAAGGCCTCGGCCTAAGTTTGGGCCTCTGTGAGTAGCCGCAGCCCGTGTGAGCACAAGCACTCTTCCCCAAGCCTCTCCAAGCATCAGGGGTCAAGTCAGAGGTCAGCAGTAGCTAGTAGGCCTCTCACAAGGCCTCAGCCTAAGCTGGAGGATTGGGTTAGATTGTAAATTAATTTTGGGAGAACAGAGTCTAGGTTGTGCTAGCTGTGGAAAAGGGGATAGGGAAGAGGTTGGGCCTCTGTTCGTGTATTAATCGGGGTTAAGTTTAGATGTAGGATACAGGGTAATGCTCCCAGGCTCACACACACGCGCGCAGGGGACAGAGAGGAGTCTTTGGAGCCTCTGTGAGCAGCTGGGGCCTGTGGGTGGGTGTGTGTGTGTGTAGGGGTGCTGCAGTGGGTATAGCACAGCATCTAGGCCCAACTTTAATAATAATAATGTAATAATAATAATAAGTCGGGGCCTCTCTGAGCAGCTGGAGCCTCTCTGAGCAACAGGCCCCTCTCACTGTCCCTCTCTATCACCTGCGCGCGCGTGCGTGCGTGTGTGTGGCTGTGCTTGGTGGGGGGGGTCTAGCGCAGCTCTCTGTGTCTCTCCCTGCTCCTAGGCCCGAGTTGAGCCCGTCTGAGCACAAGCACTCATCCCCAGGCCTCTCCCGGCCCGTCCCGTCACAGTAGCTAGTAGGCCTCTCACAAGGCCTTAGCCTAAGCTAATGTGTGTGTGTTTGGGGGGGGGTGGGGGAGGGGGCGCTCAGGATCGGGTGAGATTCTAGATTAATTTTGACGCTCCGGACGCAACGCCGCCACCCCCGTCTCGCTGTGACCTTGCGTCGCGGAGATAGGCGGTTGGCTAGGGCCAGAATCGTATGTGAATCCGCAGCTAGCGTGACATGTTCATCACATACGACTCTTGACTTAGCGGGTTTTCACTCTTGGCCCCTTAGTGGCAGTATGGGAGAATGACAGTCTGTTACATTTTCCATCACATACGACTCTTGACTTAGCGGGTTTTCACTCTTGGCCCCTTAGTGGCAGTATGGGAGAATGACAGTCTGTTACATTTTCCATCACATACGAGTCTTGAGTTAGCGCTTTTTCACTCTTGGCCCCTTAGTGGCAGTATGGGAGAATGACAGTCTGTTACATTTTTCATCACATATGAGTCTTGAGTTAGCGCGTATTCACTCTTGGCCCCTTAGTGGCAGTATGGGAGAATGACAGTCTGTTACATTTTTCATCACATATGAGTCTTGAGTTAGCGGGTTTTCACTCTTGGCCCCTTAGTGGCAGTATGGGAGAATGACAGTCTGTTACATTTTCCATCACATACGAGTCTTGAGTTAGCGCTTTTTCACTCTTTGCCCCTTAGTGGCAGTATGGGAGAATGACAGTCTGTTACATTTTTCATCACATACGAGTCTTGAGTTAGCACTTTTTCACTCTTGGCCCCTTAGTGGCAGTATGGGAGAATGACAGTCTGTTACATTTTCCATCACATACGAGTCTTGAGTTAGCGCTTTTTCAGTCTTGGCCCCTTAGTGGCAGTATGGGAGAATGACAGTCTGTTACATTTTCCATCACATACGAGTCTTGAGTTAGCGCTTTTTCAGTCTTGGCCCCTTAGTGGCAGTATGGGAGAATGACAGTCTGTTACATGTTCATCACATATGACTCTTGAGTTAGCGCCTGGAGGTTTGCTAGGGCCGGAATCATATACGAACCCGCAGGTATACCATGGGTTTGAGATTTTTTCGGCTCTGCTTAAGGCTTTAACCCTTGCGAGGTTAGCTTAAGTGGGGCACAGTGCACCAGTACTTATCGGTGCTTAAGCCTGGTTGTCCGTGGGGGGGGTGGTACCCAGAGGGGGGGGGCGTTTGCCACTTTGTGTTGCGGGCTTAGCATAGAGGGTGTTAGCTAGTTTGATTAGCG